>NW_015114250.1:137820-173141 GCF_001443285.1 Poecilia latipinna | reverse complement strand
TAAGGTGACAACATTCTGGAAAAATTTCTGTTAAAATAATTTAATTATCATTTGTCGTCCTCATTATTTTTCTTCAATCTTCCTTAAAGCCAAAACACAAACCAGTCCAACACATATAAATGATACATGTGGAGACTTTTATTCATTCCTAGTATTTCAAAAGAGAGTCAAGCAAGCAGCAGATTGAAAAATAGAGACACACTTACATGATTTATCAGGGGGAGCAATAAATGCCCATTTTTAAGGCCAAGCCACCACATAAAAGCCTTGGATCACAGAAGTAATGGCTCCCTGTAGGCTAGTGATAACTCTGTTTTTATACGTGAGTGTGTGTGAAGGAGGGAGCGAATGTGACAAACACTGAAAGAAAGGCAATAACGTCTCAAAAATGACAGCCAGCGTGGAAGAAAAGAGGTTGATAAGCACAAGGAGAGGGAGAAAATGTGAGCACAAAGACATCACTGACGGCCTCTGTTTCATTTTCCATCTCTGCCAGCTCCATCTAATCTCAGCCACTGATGTGTTTCTTTCTTCATTTGCAGTTAGTGGTTGGATTACATATCCCACACCCAGCTGTGGGCTCCGTATCACTCAGTGTCTGACTCAGTACGTGTGTGTGAGTGTGTGTGTGTGTGTGTGTAGGTGTGTGAGTGTGTGTGTGCGTGTGTAGGTGTGTGAGTGTGTGTGTGCGTGTGTGTATGGCAGCACCATGCGGGGGTCATAAAAATAGCCATAATATTCCCTGAGTGATTTTCTCCCTTAGGCGAATAAAGACGGAATAAGCTCTTGTGGGAAAATAGGTTCCTGTGTCTGATGCGGGGTTCGCTAAAAGAAAACCACTTTGGAGCAATGATTATAATTTTTATCGCAGTGATTGCAGAGGCTGAAACATCCTTTAATATAGCTCAGCTGGTGAAGTGAAGTATGGAACTATTTTATTGTTGGATCATGTTTTTGTCTGCAATGAAAAGCAACAAGCAAAAAAGAAATAGTTTTTTTCATCATCGAGACTCATCAAATGCAGCATTTATATATAAAATAGGTTAAACACAAAGTTATTGATCTATGAATTACTTGTACTTTACTGTTCAACAGTCTTACTACAGTAATCCATAAGCTGGGATATGTAGACACAAGATTTGTAAAATCTAAACTATTAAAGTTCATTGACACAGAGGAACTGCAGACAGCTCTAATAATTTATAAAGCCAAACAGTAATTACTGGAAAACATACAAAACTTGTTTAAGACTAAACAGTGCATACTGTCTAAGAATGTATAATTTGTTTGGTAATAGAGCAAATAAAAAATGCACTGATATCAAGAAAGTAACAGTGGATCATGTTATTTTTGCACTGGTACCAAAAAATGCATAAAATCATGAGAATGAAGTTGTAATATTAGGAGAATACAGCTGGAATAATGTCTGATAACAACTTTTAGTTCATCATCTCTGCCCATATGAAATCCCCCAGGAATGAATCACAGCCAGACAAAAGATAAAGTCAACAGTTAAAATAACAGTAAATGATTCAAATTGAAGAGAAGTAGAAGAAGAAAGTAATAGAGTGAAGGAAAGTGGTCTTCGTTTATTTTAAATTACCATGTCAGCGAAAGTAATGCATTGCCTTCCTGCTTCCTCTTTTAATGTTTGCATGCAGTCAAGTCTTCATAAGAGGAGATACGTTTAAAAGACCCAGTGCATGGTATTGCTTCCCAAAGCTAAAATCAATTTCAGAATCCTATTTTAACATTTTCTTTTTGGGGTAAGTTACATTTTCTGCTTAATTTTTGTCTTTGTAATTCAATATTCAAAGGAGAATGTGGATGGCGTTCCTTTGTGTTGTCTGCTTTCTTACCTGCCCACACGCCTTCCACCAACTCGCAGCACGGCTCCTCAAATGAGCCTTGAGGAGGCAAATAACCAAAATGGGAAATGTGTGGAAATGCAGAAGTCATTAAAAAGCCAATTACCCGCAGGTTCAGTCCTGCCGGGAGGAGATCGGGAAATGGTGGAGAGCGATTGTAAACCCAGTGAAATATGGAGACTAAATAGCTCTGCTTTGAAGGTGTGTGTTTGTCGAGCTCTCTCATTTGTTGATGCATTAAAAAGCTTAAGTTTTGGTTCTGTACGGACTTTGGGCGGCTCAGGAGCAGAACAGAAAACACGTCAAACCGAACTTGGACAACAAGTTTGTTCAAAATCACTCCCATTTTATCTGTAGAGTTTTCCTTTTCTATTACATCTACTAGTGCAGCAAATCACTGTAAAAATGTTCACACCTCATAGTTTCCTTTAGCAACTTTAATTTTAGGATGATATTTTTGAAAATGGCCACCATTTCTGGGCCTCTTTAATCAATTATGGCCGTAACTTAACACCGGTTTTTATGGTTTGGATGAACTTTATGTCTCTATCTGTGCTTTCAACGTTGGTCATCCTATTTGTACAGCTTTCATGTAACCACATTTATGAACATCAGATGCCAAAAGTAAAACTGAAGACTTTGCTGTTTGCAAATCTGACACCGATCGTCTAAATTGTTAGCGTTAGCTTCTGCTAATTTTCCATGGGTTTAACAGTTTCCGAATAACTTTATTTTGGTAAATTTACAACATGACAAAAAAGGAAACAAAATAATTTACTACTTTACAAACCAATAATGTATGAAAAAGTTAACAGGATGAAGTTAAGGCATGTACTTAGTTACACTTCTGTTAGCTTTCTCTATTGTTTTACGTTTTCTGCCTTTAGTGTTAGCTATCGCTTATCTTTTTCATGTGTTTATTGGTTTAACTTTTAATAAATTAATGAAACTAGCTTTTTGTTCACCTGTGCCCACGGCTGGCAATAAATACAACTGATTTTAGTGCAAACATATATTCTTCATTACAACTGCTTCGGACATTTTGAAACATGTCCATCAGTGAAGGAAAATATTATGGATTTTAATCAGTAAAAATATAAAGGCTATGATTTGACACCACACACAGTTTAAAAATGTATTCTATGGGTTGAAGTACGTATGATTTAACACCAGAAATATTCAGCTCTCATAAATTTTAAATAAATGTTCTTGAAAAATGGCAGCCATCTTGAATTTCCAGTGGCTAGTGTTTTTATTATTATTATTATTATTATTATTATTATTATTATTATTATGTATTTATTTTTATCAAAAACTAATACTCTGGGAACATCTGCGCCATGTTTTCTGATGTGAATCATTCTGTCCCTTATCGTCTTGCTTTGTTCACCGTTGTTCCAACGTGAGGATGAAAAGTTTTCATTTCTTTGTTTCTGGCTGTTCTCTTCCTCTGCCTTCTGGCTTGGACACACAGTTTTAATGTATGCTCTCAGGGCCAAACACGGGCCAATTGATGGACACCAAAGGGCAGAACTCAACAAAGCACCACTTCCTATTCATTGTCTCCAGTGTCGCTGGTCGCACGCTGGGATTTCGATCTCCTATAGGTCAACCCAGCCGTGATCCCGGGACAGCAGGGACTTTTGGGATTTAGAGTTCCCACGGGTCAAATCTGACCAAAGATTCCCTTCTTGTGTCTCCGGCTGTCTGTGCTTTGTGTTTGTGACTTGCATCCCGACTATTGATCAGTCTATCTGCAAAGAAATATAAAAGTTGTCCCTGAAGGTCTGATCAATAATGCCAATGTCCCCGTCTTTCTCGGCTTATTAGAGAGGGATTACAGCGGATTCTCATTGGCCTCTGGGCATGCGTTTGTGTGTGAGGTCATTTATTTCCTATTTACCACTAAAAAGCTTATTGATGACTCGTGTGGTGGTTAACGCAGCAATTTCCGATTCCGACACCACCGGCCTTCCACCCTTGAATTGTGAAAGCCTCCTGAACTGAAGTCAAATGGCAAGAGAAATGAATTTATGCTGCATAATGTCGCACAGATCAATCAGAACCGTTTACAACATATTACTTTTATGAAATGTGAAATTTGCAAACTCTCAACTGTCAAATGGTTTGTCCACTTTTCTCTGTAAGAGGAAAACTTTAGGAATACAATCACTGCAAAAACACAAAATGTTACCAAGTGTTTTTGGTCTGCTTTCAAGTGCAAATATCTTAATTATTTTGAAATAAGACAAAACTAACTTAAAGGTATCTTTACACCAAGATATGCTGGCTTGTTCTAAGTAAATAATTTTGAATATAGATTTAAAGGTAGTGGTTCCATTTTAATTTTTTTCACTTCTGGCTTGTTATAATTTTTATTAATATTCATGAATTATTGAACTCAAACAAGCTCCTATATCTTGCTGAAAAGTTACTTGTAAGTAATCTGTTCTAAGATATTCACACCAAAAATACTAGGTAAGATTTTGTGTTTTTGCAGTGCTGCAATGAACAACAACAAAAACAATTGTAGCAGTTGGAAATAAATTCACATTATTAAACTTCCAATCATGATTACAAACTTCTGAAAAACACAAAGAAGTGCAGTAGATTATCAGAGCAGTTGTCACATGTGTAGGAAAATGTCCATAGATGCTTCTGACAGACATTTCCAGGCCACATGCTGTCGAACTGTCGCGATCAGATTCCCTCTCAAACACTGAATGAAAAAAATGTTAAATCACAAGTTTATAGCAAAGCCTTAGAAGCTGCAAGAAAAACCACAGAGCTGTTTCTGAGAGCTCAGACGGTGTTTTTATCCAAAAGACGACAGACATAAAACATCTGATAAGGAAAATCAAAGAGAGATTTAAGAGAGAAAGAGTTGAGCACTGAGCGAAGACCCCAGGGAGCCGTTTATGTTCAGAGTAGTCAGTGGAAATCTTCTGTCGGTGTCGTGTTTTAACAGGAAATCAGGGGAATTAATTGATCTATTAAAGGGAGATTGCATCTCTGCTTTAATGCCTCAGTCTGGAAACACAAATGTTCTGTAACAAAGTTTGTCATGGAGATACTGGCTTTGTTACTTTATGCTGTTTAGACAAAGATTTGTAGAAGTTTAGAATTGAGTTAAAGAACATGGTTGAAACATCTCCAGGAAATAAAAGTCAAGACTGAGAAGAATCTTTAGGACCTCATAACAGAATAAAATAGTTGGTCATGGCGGAGAACTCTATGAAACAGAGATGTCTTCCCCGTAAAACAATAAATAACTTAAAGCTTAGCACAAGGTTCTGTTTTTGCAACATAAATGGGACTTCATCATTAGGAAATATACACAAGCTTTTACGCTCTAAAGCATTTTTAAAATGGAGATTTGTTTCTTTTTATTAAAAGTCATATTCTTAGTTTCAGAGTTCTTTAAAAAATGGAGAATCACTTTTAACACCTTGTGAAACTGATGTTTTGTAGAAACAGAAGTTTTCCATTCGTGATACAGAATAACAGGAAGTATTGACCTCCGGCAGCAGCGTTCACACAATAATTATGTATTTTCTGGGTTGCTAAATACGGGGAAATAGAGACGCGGAAAATTAAAACAGAAGAAACAGAGTTTGGAAAATAACACATTTCATAGGACCCTAAGTCTTGTGACCTGGAAGCAAAGTGATCTAAAACTTCTGCACAATGTGTCATGACTCTTTTAATTCAATGTTTGTCTTCCTGATTGTCAGTGTTTAACATTTTTCCTCTCTTTGCCTCCTTCGCCATCAATTATTAGTGAAGTGTCAACATTTAGCTTCTGTGTTTCGCGCAAATGAAGAGAGCCAGCCGACCGCAACATAAACCGATGTAAAAGCATTATAAAAAGCCATTTGGAGGTTTGTGAAGAGTGACGAAATTCCCCAGCCTCACACGCCCTCACGCAGACGCACCGCCTGCTCCATTTGCTGTAATATGAGTAAATGAATTAGGTTTTGATGCTTTAAAAGCTTTTTTTCTTTTGGCTCTTATTGGGAGTAAATTTCACTCTAATGGTGAGGTGTGTTTACAAGCCGCTGGCGGCGGAGAGAGAGAGACGGACAACCTGAAGGAGGGAAAGCTAAAGGGAGGACAAAGGAGAGTAAGAATGATGGATTATAAATGGATTTTAAAAGAAGGGCACGTCGGGATGAAGGGGAAAGAGGACGGGAGGACAGAAGAACGTACTCAACCTCAGACAGATGAATGAGTTGTTTGCATTCATGGTTTACTCCATTGCCCCATTAAAGGCATTTCAATTACCGACTTATCAGATTACTGCAAGGTTAAGAGACGGAGGTGGGGACCAGAGAACAGTGTCGTAAGAGATGAGCTATGAAGATTAACATTAATGTAAGAACAGGGATTGAAACTAAATGGCTGTCCAGAATACAAACGCAACACAATTTAAATGCATCATTGTGTGTCAGGTTTTTTATTTGTTTTTTCTCCTTCTTTCTTAATTATTTCTGAGTTTTTTTTGTTCAGGTCAGCTTTTTGAATAGATTTTGGTTTTATGTTGGTTTGATTTAGTTTAGTTTCTCTCCCTGTCTGTGTTTTACCCTGGAGGCCTGCACAGCAGAGCACGATTAGCGGCTTAGCTTTAGACACCACAAAATTTAAGTTTTTGACTTTTTCTTTACACTTTTACTTTAATAAGTGTCAACATACTTTTATTTAACAGTAGTCACCATCTTTTCTCTATGTTTTTGTAGAGTATGTCTGATATTTCCTCTGATTGGCTGTTCCCTGATAACGTAGCTCAGGAAGACTGACTGTTGGACCCACTTGTTTCTACTGTGCGTATTAATGCATAATGAGGTATCCTTGGTGTTTGAACTATTAAAATGGGCAGCTATAAGTGTGTTAAAGTCTCAAATGTTTGTTGATTTCAGCAATATTGTACACATTTTACACAGATTTACTAGTGCTGTTAATATTTGTGCAGGGATGAGACCAAACGATAACTTGAAGACTTTAGCAGTGAAAGAAGAAGAATTTAACCTGTTTGACCTCAAATATGAACAAACCAAACTAGTTACTGATGCTGAATTTGAGTCTTTGCTGTTATGATATATTCAGTCCAGCTTCCTGTCTGTTCCTGCTGATGATGATGATGATCCTGCAGGGCCATTACCCATTCAGAACGCAGAACATATGGGGGTGTGAGGCACCTCAGGGGGGAATCGGGTGTACTAAATGGACCGAAGGCCAGAGAGATATTTGTGTTGGGGTTCGCCGATTCCCTTCGGCATGAATTATGCGATGGCGATGATGAGGAAGATGAGCCATTTTACCAAACAATGGCGTCGTTTTTCATCCAGATAGGAAGAAGTCATGTCCGTCCAGCAGCTGAAGATTTTCAGCACTTTCCGGTTTCGCTCACGCTGAGCTTCCTTTTCTGGCTCATCCAATTTAAGTTTGTTTTCAGGCACTAGGAAAGACTTTCTTAGTTTTGTTTTTAAAGTGGCATTGGAAAATTTAATCAGTTTTTTTCTCAAACAATCAAATCAAAGGCTTGTGGACTGCAAGATTCTCACAAGTTTGATTCGTTTCTTGAGATGTTGGAGAAAAACAAATGTTTTCTGACTCATTTTACCTGATATTTAAAATTTCTAATTGCACTTTGACCCATGTGAAAGATTTGCTTTTTTGTTTTAGTCAACCTATTGTTTTTGACACAGTTTCTTTATTTATTTTACATTGTTTGTTTTTCTCCTAACTGCACTGACTGAACCAACTAAAGCTGTTTTTATATGTTTGACCAAGCTTGTGAAGACATTGGTGTATTTAAGTGTGCTGTACTGCTGTAGAGTTATCAAATTAATGTGTAATGATTAGAAAAAATTAACATTCTCAGTCAATCTTCTGTATTGGATTGGTATCGGCCGATACTAAAACTCAGATATCGGTATTGGAAGTGAAAAAGTGGATTGGTGCGTACTTCTAACCCCAGCTGAAAACTTTCAGATAGGAAACGGAAGAGAGAAATCCATATTTTTTCTTGATCACAGACCTTAACCTGCTGCTGTTTAAAAATACCACATCCTATAAGATCCCAAGTGGGAAGATGATGCCAAGGTATGGAGCATATATTCCCCAGGAGCATCATTTCCTTTGTTCAGGTGTGCATATACGTGTTTTCCTTTAAGCTGGCCTCCTACGCTGTAGATAATAGCTTTTCAGCTCTATTAAAAGGATGCATCCGCCTCCTTCACATATTGTCACAAGCTACAGACATAAATCCAGTGCAGAAACACTTAAGTGTGCATTACTGTTAACTGAATAATATCAACACTAATGTATGGCTGCAGAAGTTTACTTTCTAAAGGACGATTGTGGAAAAAAGCCAAACTGTTTTGAAAGCCGTATCAGTCCTCAGAACACTAGCTCCATGAAATTGTGACTTTTCTTGTGAAATAGAACTAAATTGGGATTGATTGTCTCAGGGAATCACCTTGTAGGAGCTAAAATCTTGATTTCTGTCTCTTACTTGTGTTTTTGCAACAGATTACTTGTAACAAAGAGCCTGAAAGTGTGTTCCTGCAATGTCTGGTATTGTGCTGATACAACATATAATTATCCTTTTGTATTTAGGAGTCTTTCCTGCCTGAACATGCAGTTATTGTCACGGAAAAAAGAAAAGGCATTATTCCAAAACTATTTGTTTAAGTTGAGTCAGATTTTGGCATCCACTTATAATAGGCCTAAATTTTGTATCAATATTCTCTTTATGATGTTACTTTGATGATAATTGCTTTAGGCTGTGAGATAAATATCAAATCATACATTATCGTAATCATACATGTTTTACAAAAGCAAGTAATGGATGCAGAGTTTGGATTTTGTTGTGTATATTTTCTTCAATCTATTGATTTTTAATTATATTATATTATAATATATATGATATATATTATAATATATTATATTATTTTTAATTATACCCAAAACGTATTTGGGTAAATTTAATGTATAGTTGCAATTGCTTCTCACTATTTGTGCCGGAACTCTGCTGTGGTTGCTAGGTAACGGGGCTGGGCTTCACTAAGGTTGCTAGGTAATGGGCAGAACTCTGCTGGGGTTGCTAGGTAATGGGTGGAAATCTGCTGGTTGCTAGATAATGGGCAGTCCCTGCTGATTTGTTACTTTCGGAAGGTTTTTGAAATAGCTGATTTTCCAGACACCAAAATACATTAACTTGTTCTCAACAAAACAGTTTTTTTTTTGTTGTTGTTGTTTTTTTTAAGTACTTGGTCTGTTTTTAGAAGCAGTAGAAACCCAAATAGAAGCACAAAAACGACCAAACTGTGAATTTTGAGTAACGGGTCCCATTTAAACTGATTTCCACAGCTGAAATATGCAGCAGAGGATCCTGCTTCACTTTGTTGTCGACATCTTTGGAGAAGTAAAAGTGAGATCTCAGACTCTCCACAGTCTTTGTGAAAACAGTTGGTCTCGAGTGGCAGTGTGTGCTGGAACGTTTGTTGCTCTGAGTTGACCCACTTATTCAGATCTAGACGTGTGTGTGTGTGTGTGTGTGTGTGTGTGTGCGTGTGTGTGTGAGGTACGGTAGACGGATTCACGTGTTTTTCTCACATTAACAGATTTTTTTATCTCTCTAACCTCCATAGCAGCGAAACAGTGTGAGAAACGGCAGTTATGAGTTTGTTCTGCTTCTGGTCGTGCTTGTTGGAGTGTGAGTGAATAAAAGCATCTTGTGTTACTCTATTGTGTAAAAACCGGGCCTTTGTGATAATTTATATCCATGAAATTCATTCTCACATTCTCTGTTTTTTACGTCCAGAGTACCACTGTCCTATTTTTATGTTGCTCCATCCACCTTAATTTGCCAAATTATATGTTCATTATAATATTTGCGATTCTTCCAGAAATGTAAACTTTTTCTGCATGTAAAATGTCACAGATATTTTAGAAAATGTTTTATTCAAACCACAGGATGTGGAAAATGATTGGGCTAAAATGAAAAAGGGTTATTACAGTACAGCTTAAACATAGGTGAATTATTTATTTCTCAGCCAGCCAAACTGCTAAGGTGTTTGTCATGAAAAAGTAGCATAACCATAAAATCCCATTTTTGCATTGCTTAGATGCAATTTGGGGAGTTATTTAATGTAAATTTTACTACAGGACAGATTTTCAAACCTAGAAACCTAGAATTAATTATTAGTTATGCTTTATTTGTAAGTTCTGTCTCCATTATTATTATTATTATGTGAAACACCCTTCAGAAACCATCAGAAGACAAAAAAATAAGTATCCACCTTTAGTTACGATTAATCTGCACAGTCACACCTGCTTTATTTAGTATGCAACTTTTCTCCTCTCTCTTCCCAGAGACTCTTCAGTCGCTTCTAATTCTTAGTGAAGCTGATGGCAGTTAGCCAAATGGAGCTGGTCGACCCATAAAAGCTCCATCCTCGGCCGTAAAGCACCGACTAAAACACACTTAAACCATAAGCTGACAAAGAAAGTGTGGTTTACGCCTGGTTTTGCAACCCTCAGGGTGTGGATGCATTAGGACATTGATATACCATTTTGGTGATTTAAAGAGCTTTAAGAGTTTGGCTTTTTTGCTGCATCAAGCATCTGGTTTATGCTGTACGAAACTTGCCAACCATTTTCCAGCTCACAGTACTTCGTAATTAATAGTTTGTGGGACATTATTTATCCATGGAGGATGCACTTAATGTCCTGAAGAAATCAATGATTCTCTCTCTGTGAGGCATAAAGTATCCTATGCATGTGAGGAAGCATGATTATAAAATAAGACTCCATATTCAAGTCGAGTTTATTTAAAAAGTTCATTTAACGGGTTGCTTTCGACCCAAAGGGCGATACCTGAAGGGAGCCAAGGGAAAAATTAACGCAGGAGAAACACAAAAACGTTACAACATCCCTCCGTTTGGCCTTAGAGAAGGAGAAAAGCAGAACATTGTAGCATTTAGATTTAATTTTTCATGCTGATAATTCACTAAAAACTAGAAACCTAAAGGCTAGTGACAGACGATTCACTTCTGAAGCCCTAAATATGACTATTGAGGTTTGGCCAGTTGTTGTTTGATTAATTACAGACATTTACAGTTAACATCATTAAATTTTTTTATTCAAGTCCCACCTGTAGTATGAAATAAATAGAACTGATCCCAAGACCTGGCCTTGGGGAACACCTGGACGCTATGGTAACTGAAACATGTAAAAATTATATTTTTTAAAGCAGACAGAGAAAACAGAAGTAAAAACTGTTTGGAAAAAGCTAAAATTCCTGTTTATTTTCCATGTAACTTCATGGAATTTTCTCACCCTTTAGAAACATGAATTCATTAATTATATGGCTGCAGCGGCCTGATTGTAGCATGCTGCTTCAATCCAAAATGTCTTTCAGAAAGTTACTAGGACATGATTTTGTTGAAAACTGATGTCAGATTAACTTCATGTGTGTTTTTTGTTCTTTTCCATGTGTGCAGGCTCGTTTATGGTAGTGAACGCATCGGGCCGCGCGTCAGGACAAAAGGCTCACCTGTACATGCCCACCCTGAAGGAGAACGACACCCACTGCATCGACTTCCTGTACTCTCTGTCCAGTCGCGACGGGGCAAGCCCAGGAACTTTAAACGTCTACATCAAGGTGTGTAGCAGAAAATAAAGATGTGAAGCAGATGGCTGGCCGAGAAGGACTGGTGCACAAGCTACTGCATGGAAACGGCCGTTTATTTGACGTCAGCTCAAGGTGTGACGTGTACAGCTAGCTTACCGAAGGATTGCTTAAAAATAATAATGAATAAATGGCTTAAAACCGAGTCACTCAAAAGAAAAATTAAATATATTAGTGGAAATACAATACCAGGATTACTTTTATGATCGGAGGAAGTTGAGCTATACATGCGGTAAGTTTTGATGCGTTGTTCACCAGCGATTCGATTCTTTTGAACGACTGCCAGCGAGTCTCAGTTCGTGAGAACTGTTCTTTTTTATGACTTTGTGTGCTTAGGCTGCAGAAGATAAATTTTGTTTTTGCCAAAGCAACTCAGCATTTCTTTTGTTATGCTTCTAGATTACAAATAGTCCTAATGCACACAACACTTGATAGTGAAGAACAACTTCGCTTTTTATTTCCTTATGTTTGACATGATTGGAAAGCTTAGAATCCAAACTTTAATAATCTGTAAATAAGTGAAACGCCCAGAGAAGACGTGTTCATGGTTTTGTTGTGGCCATTCACATTTACAAAAACAGCTCCACCCTTATCATTACAAGAAAACAGTGAGTGAGTAGAGAGACTAGTGTTTTCATTTTATTAAATGGGTGAAGTGGTCCTCAGCCTGAAAAGTTTGAGAAACATCCAAATAGGTAAAATGTTTTAGTTCACTATAAACAATCAGGACTGAAGGGGTTAAAAAAGCCTCTGCAGCACCACATCTAAGGAAAATCCATCTTTTGAGGTTTGCTGCTTTGGATTGCAGGCTCCCTGAATCAGCTCTTTTCATCATTTACCTTTCTGTCGTCCTTCCCTGTTTCTCACCGCCTGCAGGTGAACGGAGGCGCTCAAGGTAACCCGGTGTGGAACGCCTCGGATACCGTCACCGAAGGCTGGGTCAAGGCTGAACTCGCCATTTCCACATTCTGGCCCAACTCCTATCAGGTACTCCACACACACACACACACACACACACACACACGCACGCACACACACACACACACACACACACACATGCTCTCTGTTTGTAGAAATACTCAGATAAAATACAGATCCACTTATTTCACTTCTGATATCTGAGGTTTAGAATCGGCTGATTCTGATCTGGTACTGAAAAACAGCTGAATTTATTAAAAGCATTTATTCCTTTTAACCACAGACATAATTGTACTGAATTGCACTTTTATTTTATAATTCTGCACCAGAACATCACACTTAAACACCAATACCTTCACAACTTGGTCAAACATGTAAAAACAACTTTCATGTGTTCATTCAGTGCAGTTAGGACTAAAACAGCCAAAGAAATTTAAATACTAAAACTAAAACAGTAGGTTGACTGTCTTGGTCAAACTGCAACAAACCTTCTTTCTAGTGGTTCAGAAAGTAAAATTAGGAATTGTAAATGTAAAATAGTAAAGCATGATGTCGCTCAGAGCACAAGGCATAGAATTAGACTGAATAGATCTGACCCAATGGGTCAGGAACGTTGTCAGGAAACCAGATCTAGAAGTCTTCTGGATATTGGGACCAATATCAATATTAGTACGGGATGCAGACGCTGTCGGACTGCGATTCGACTCCATAGCACCCAGAGATGGAGCTCATTTTAAAGTTTTAGTGAAAATAATTCACATTTTTACAGCCTGACTGTTTCTTTGGGTGCAGAGATAAAATGCAGAGGTGGAAACTTATATTTTAGCTACTATAAGTAGTCACTGCTTACAGTTTTGAGCCACGAACTACGGTGAGTTCTGTAACTGAACTGTTCCTTTAATGACCTCCAGTCTTGCTGTGTTTCCTTGTTTATTGGTCTATTAAAGGTGCAGCAGTATACAGCTCTGTGCTGCCGTCAAGTAACACTACAGTACCTTTTGCTTTAGGTAATGACCTGAGTGGATAAAAGCACCATAGATATAAGACTTTATAGGAGCTAAAGTGAATTAAAGGCTTCTTTATCTTTTCCTCCCTAATTATCTGTGACCTCCCAGGGAGAGATGACACTTCCCTTTTCTACTCCGACTATCAGCTAGAAGTTCAGAGCACCAAGTGCAGCAAAGTGGTTTTATGCAAAACCTATGGTGGTAGAATTACTTTTTATAAAAGCTTTTCACTTGTACAAAAAGGTGAAATTATTTAAGATGAGTAGAAAACTCTAAAATAAATCACTAATGATTTAGTTTCAAGTTGAATCAACAGTAAAAAGCAACTCACTAGTAACTTTTACACAAGTTATAGGAGCTTCTTCTAAGATAATAATTCATTAATATTGATTTTAAAAAGCATTAGATCCCCTGGCAGACTTTTTCACTTATACCATTGAACAAATGTAACTAATCTGATTGGACCTTTTTAAATCCATATTATGGGGAATTACTGACTCTAAACAAACTTGTATAACTTACTGAAAAGTTACTTCCAAGTTATTTTGTCTTATTTCAGGCCTACTAAGACATTTGCACTAGAAACTAAATCAGAAAAGTCTTTTTTTTTTTACTTTAATCATAACTTTTTTCCTTAGAATTCAGATTTTTCTAATTTCAGATGATTAAAGTCAGATTTGTGATAAAAGTCAGATTTTTACCTGGTACAGTTTTGTGTTTTTACAGTGCTTAAATTTAAGATGGAGTCATGATTGGCCAATAAACTTACCAAGCAGCATTCTCATGTTTTATTTTAACAAGAAATATTTGTGTTTTTGATACAAATATGTGGAATTTGTTTGAGAAAAAGTGATCTCACTATTCAGAGTATCCTGGCTCCGTCTGGACGCGGTTTGACAGTATGTTCATGTTTATGTTGGTGGGTCAGGAGTTCATGGCCTCCCAGCCACCCGGCTGACTTCATGTCACCCTCAGTCTGTGTTCAGGTCTTTTTTAAGTGCATGTGTGGGGTAAAGAAATGAAGAACAACACAAAGCGACAGCTTCAGAAAGGGAAAAAAAGAGATGAGGGAAAAACAGGGGGGCAATGAGTGATGGAAGATGGATGAGGAGAAAATAAGAAGGGAGAAAAGCAGAGAAGTGACAGCATATGTGGCTGGCATACGGATAGAGACAGAAGTGATGAAGTGAAAAGAGGAATAGTTGCTGACTTTTGGTGGAAAATCCCCCTGGGCTTCCCATATGAGCTTCTTCACAGCGATGTCGAGACGCAGCAGCCTGTGAAGGGAAAAAAGTTTTTATATCTGGATTTCTTTAATTTATTTTTTTCCTCCTTCCTCTCTCTCTTCTGTGTTTTGACTCTCAGGTAATATTCGAGGCGGTTTCGGTCCAAGGCCACCCTGGTTTCATCGCCATCGATGACATACGAGTTCTCGCTCATCCTTGCCGTAAGTGAGAGAGACTCGGTTTGACCCTGCAAACTGTAACCCTGCTGAGTGTCATCTGTTTTATTGCTGTCCTGCACGCGCACACACACACACACACACACGCACACACACAGATAGTGAGGATTGCAGACAGATTGCAGAGAACCAGAAGAAGGTCCAAACTCAGGGTCTTCATCACTCAAATCTGACAGAAACACTTTGCTCCACAAAACTCTGTGCTGTAAAAATCACCAAATTACTATTTCCTGGCTGCTTAAATTCCCTCTTACGTTCATAAAACCATTTCTAAACAACAGTGTTGATTTCAGAATGTGAAAGTCTTAACTGCTCTAACCTATCTGAATTATTATAATGCACAAAAAACCAGCAGAAACACCAATATAATGAAATGTCATGGAGAAAGATGAATTTCAAAAGCTTTGAAGGAGCAACCTTCATGTGTAAGTCCTTGTCATTAGTGCCAAAGCAAATGATCATTATTAAATGAGTGATGGCTCCACACTCAGTTGGGTTTATCTACTTCTACAGACAGTCAAATGAAATTAACCAGTCGCACACGGCTTTCAATACCAAAGTCACCACAATGTCAGCCTGCCTGCACTCGTCTCTCAGCCTCGCTTCTGATTGCAATAATAACCTGTCTTACATTATAAATGTCTTTTAGTCCTACTGTTTACACAAACACTAACTATGTATCATAAAATCGCACAATTTGAAATTTCAAAAATGAATTCTCTGAATGGAAACGTCCATTTGGAAAAAACGTGTTTTCCCATAAAAAGGTTTTGCTCTAGGCTGAGTTGGTTTTTCAGCTGTATTAAAATTGGTTTATTTTGTAAAACTGCAATGGAAACACTTCTTTCGCTCTTTCGAGTCACACGATCAACAGCCGGAAGTTATTACTGTTGAAAACAACAAAGAAGACGACAGGAAGTGGAAGGAGGATGATGGTTTGTTTTTGTTTTTTCGGACAATGTGCAGCTAAAGTTATGCTGGAGCATAACTTTAGCTCCAGCATGCCATAATGTGGTCGGATGACCCAGCAAGTCATCCGACCACATTATGGCACAAACATGAGAGTTTAATGGTGTCTTAGGTCAAAGTCGAACTGAATTAAACGTTTTTTTCTGGATGTAACCAGTTGGAGTTCAATGTGAACCCTTTAACTTATTTAAGTCTATTTAAACTTAGTAAAATATTTAAATATTTTACTAAAACCAAGCAGTTTGATCTAAAATTGAGACTTTAACCATTTAAATCAGGCGAGTTTCTTGATTTTCATATGTATTTTATTTCAGCTTGGAATTACTTTGCACATAATGTGCATTTGTATTCAGTTATTGATTTTGTTCATATTGTTGGCATAATTTGTGTGCTGTTGTCATGTTGCAGGTAAAGCTCCTCATTTCCTGCGGCTGCAGAATGTGGAGGTGAACGTGGGGCAGAATGCCACGTTCCAGTGCACTGCTGGAGGGAAATGGTCTCAGCATGATAAACTCTGGCTGCAGGTTTGTACCGTCCCATGCCGTATCATAACATCCTATTGACTGGATTTCAATTCAATCACACATATATTCCAATTGATTCTAGTTAACAAACAGTACAGTTTGCTCAGTTAATTATTAAAAGTAGCGACAGTAGAAAATCGCTTGCATTGAGTCGTTAACTTTCACATCAAGCACGCAGCAACAGTGGAGAGGAAGACAAGCCAGAACAAACAAGAACAGAAGTAAGATGATTTTTAATGTTCATTAACAGCAGAAGAGGGAGAACAAGATGGCTGTGGTTCCTCCTCCAGGCCAAACCACAGCCGAACCGAACGCCAGACCAGGTGTAGCTTTTATGGAAAGCTAAAAATGACTATTTATAGACGCGTGGCATGTTATTGTTTACATCTGGAAATTTCACACATGTACACAAATACTGAAGGGCAAAAGAACGATTATTTTACTTGCCGTGCTGCCACAGTAGGTAAATTCTGTTGACGAAATGAAACCTGGAGTTGTAGGTATTATTAATTTAGTGCAGCGCGCCACAAAAAGTGAAAACAAAGCAGAAAAACCGTTGAAGAATAACTCAAAACCACTCATGTTCTTTTCTTGTATTCTACGCTACACACATACCCGTTGCTATAGCAACTGCCTGACAACAGCTCCACTAACATATCAATCCAATTCACTCTGGTTTTCTACAGGCTAATAATTTAATCTTAACCAACCTGCAGTACTAATTTACCCAAACTCTTCTACTTTTTGTAGATTGGAAGTTGACTCGATTATTCTACTATTTTAGTTCAGTCCCTTTTAATTCAAATGTAATGTTGTTCAGTTCTTTCTCATTAGATTTAAACAAACTACATAAAGTCAGTTTCATGTAAAACCTCCAGGTCTCTGAGCTCCATTTTGTGAACTGATTAAACTAAACCTTGTTCTGTTTTGCACCAGTGATTCCATTTCTGCACCAGTGACATTTCTTACTCGTGTTTGTCAACATGTTCATGCTGCGTGTCGTCATGGCAATGTATTAATTTCAGTCTACATTCATGTGCAAGTTTGCATTATTGTTACAGCAGAACTCAAAACCCAGGAGATTACTGCAGGGTGAAGAAATGACATGTGGAGCTGGGAGTGTTAACTCTCCCAGCTCAGGCTCTGCTGGGGGAAAAGCATCTTTTCCTGAGTGGTCCGTCAGGATTGCAGTTGAGAGATTTAATCTGCAGATTGCATGCAGAAAGTGGTATTTTTTAGTTTTCAGGTTGACTTCCTCAGAGAAAATTTATTCTATTTTTTTCCAGGCATAAATACAGAGTGTTTGTTTTCATTTCATGATGCACATATTCTGTAAATTCATGGATTGCTTTGGTAAAACCATACAGGGTAGGAGAGTAACGCTGATGGAACAGCAGTTATTTTACCAAATATAAACGGTTGCACTGTAAATCCAGTTAATAATAACACATTAACATGGAAAACAAGTGGAACACCCACAACAACAAGTATGATTTCCCATCTTCCAGCAGTGGAACGGCAAAGACACGGCGCTGATGGTGACCAGGGTGGTCAACCACCGCCGCTTCTCTGCGACGGTGAGCGTCGGTGACACGTCGCAGCGCAGCACCAGCCGCTACCGCTGCGTCATCCGGTCCGATGGCGGATCCGGAGTTTCCAACTACGCCGACTTGATTGTTAAAGGTACGTAAATGTGACTGCAGAGGTTGGGGTGAAACAGAGATCCACACACTTCATTACTATGTATGCAGCAAAGTGGGACTGTTTCTGCTGGAAGTGTGGAACAAGCCCTGGTTGTTTGTGTCGATGTGTGCATGTTTGGCTGCGGCCCATTAGAGCTGCGAGGGAGCTGAGGACGGAATACTGAAAAGATTCCCAGAAAGTGGGAACCCACAATGAGTCCTCTCTGTTCACGCTCCTCCGAATGTTTTTGATCCGGTTTTCACTCAAACTGTGAAGAAGATCCAAACATTTTAGATGTTTATAAAAATAACTATTTTTGCCTCAACTTATACACAAATGTATTATTCTTAAAGATGAGCAGTACTTTAGTTCACCAGAAGGACTGTGGCAAATAACTCCTGAAAAACAAGTTTGACTTTTAATGTTGGAAATCTTCACACTGAACCCAAATATAAGTTATTTTAATGTTCATTACATTAGAAGCCCAAAACATTTCATGCCTCTTCCAGCTGTATATTAGGTTAAATAGTGAACTAACTTACCAACATGTTTCTTCTGGTTGGAAGTAATTTGAATCTGTAAAGGGAGCTGAAGATTAGGTGACGTTCACACAGCAGGCGAATGTGACCCAAATCCGACTTTTTTCACAGCAGCCTGATTGGACCAATTCTGATCTTTTCACCTAAAAACCAAAATCAGATTTGTCCCACTTTCACATGTGTAGCTAAATAGCATATCTGATTGTTTTCAAAGCATCTGCAGTCTGATTAGGCATGTTGATTTTATCCAGCTTTTATGTCGTTGATGTGAGACGTACATCATAATTCTGCACCAGAAGAAGCCAGATGCTGTAAATCAGGACGTAAACAATGGTGGAATATTATCATTATGAACTGATTAGTGAAATCTGTGTCACATCACAATCCCTCCACTCCTGCCTCTGACTGCACATCCACTCACATATATAGATATGTATAAACATATAAGTATATATATTAAAGACACTCAGAGTTGTGTGTTGTAAAGTCTGATGGCTACAGGCAAACTTTACAACGCCTAACTCAGAATGTAAATTAAATCAGATCACATCCTGAGGTAGAGTAATTAAAGACAGGGAATATTATCTAAAGTAAATGTCTGATTGGAATTACGCTGTTAACTTTATTTGTTGTGAAGGATGTTTTAGCCTGCAGAGAGTCAGAAAAGTTGGATTGCGTGTGTTAACGCCGCCACTCTGATTCGACGGTCGTCCAGGGACAGAACTGTCATTACCATCTGTTTGCAGAATCACACTATCGACTCACGAGAGCATCTGAAGCTCACCGCCCTGAAAGCATCCCGTAAAGAGTGTGTGTTCATTGTGTTGCTCTGTGTGTGTGGGTGGGTGAAGCTCAGGTGTTGTCGGCCATGCTTCTTGCCAGGGGAATAACTGATGCCAACGCAGCGAACAAAAGAGGAAAGGGAAAATGAAAACACACGCATGAAAACACCCTCCTCCAATTTGCATAAATGTGTCATCATCCTTCATTTCCACTTTGACTTTTTGTCCCTTTTCCCTCATTCTTGTCACTCCTGTGTTGCTGATTTGCTTTAGTGCAGCTTCATTTGTTTGGTGTGGCTACTATACATGCATGACTCTGTGTTGTCATGTGTAAGGTGTCGTGATGAGTTTTGTGTGTGTGTGTGTGTGTCTGCTAAGTGAAATCAGGGTTAATTACTGTTGCTCAGTCAGGTGTGACGGGGGAATCTGGAGAGAGATGCTGCTCATATTACAGCGCCCCGCCTGTACGCTCTGTACGTCTCTGTCCCATACGTGTTCGTTCATGCATGGAAAGCCTCCATAACCCAGCCCTGTTGGCCAGCTCAACACACGATGCTACTTTTTTAGATTCGGAGACAAACTAGCATCTGTTGGGTGAATGTCTTTTTTAGAAAATGCACCTTTTCACCCATAATGTTCACAAAACACCATAGTTATATGACAACAATCCTTGGAGTAAGTGATGAAAAGGGGAAATGATGTTGATGCATCTTTTCTCAGAGCTAGCATGTTGGAGCAGCTCTGTTTCTCTAGACGTTTGTTCACATATTGTTTGGTTGAGGCTTTGCACGTTTGGACAATCATTCCCTCTGGCTTCTGGTTTTGCACCTGGAAGAAATTTTATGTAACCTTGGCAACAAGGTATTGTTTTACCACTGGGATCAGCTAATTAGCATCTCAAAAGCTAAAATAACACCTGAACTATATCCCAATTCACAAAAAAGTGGAAAAAGAGGCTTTGGTAGCTCGGTTTCCGTTGACCATAGAATTGCGCAAATTGGAATTACGAAAATAATGTCGCTTAAAGGATACATGCCTATTGATGTTTTGTACTTAAACGTTTTTTACACTAGAATGAGGTGGTTTTTTGATGTATCAAAATTAACATATCAAAGCATTTTTATGCATCACACAAGTCATGTGATCGATAACCAGCTGTTACTACTGATGGGAACGATGAATAAAGACGACAGGAAGTGGTAGATGGAAGATGGCACAGCATATTTTTTTAATGACTTGTGTTTGTAAATTGTGTTTTCTTATTATGCTTCTTATTTAATGAAAACACCGCAGTTGCAAAATTGTGTCTTTTCGGCATCTGCAGAATATTGACAAGGTTTTGTGTTCTTTTGTTGTATAAAAGCAGCTGTGGGTGCAGAGCAGAACCAAACAGCAGAAAAGGAAGGAGGAAGTTCAAGTCCATCAATCATAATGGGCAAGAATCATTTCCCCTGTGCCATCATTTCTTTATAACTATAAACCAGACAGATATTTAACTAAACTGCCCATGTTTGGATATAAAATCCTCTCACTCAGACACACGCCCTCTGGTGGTGAGTCAGCAGTTGGAATTGATCTACAGCATTTGCTATAAACAACTCAAACACTTAAAAAAATAACACCTAGCCGTTTTTAGGCAATAAGTTAATATTTTTTGGTGTCTGGAAAGTGAGCCATTTCAAAAACCTTTAGAATATAACATCACAAATCAGCAGGGGCTCCCTGTTGCCAATTATTTGGATTTAAAGTGACAGGAGACCCTAAAACAGCTCAAATAGGCAGAACCGAGCAGAATAAAGTCTCATAATGTAAGAACGATTTTATGTAAAACATGTAATGTTTTGTACACACCATAGATCTTACCCTGTTCAAGGAGGCATCATAGTCACCTTTAGTTATGGCTGTGGCCATAAATGAGATGATTTATGTGAATTTTAAGGGCCTACAGAATGCACTGTGTCCACATGCAGAGAGCCGAGGTGCAGCAGCCCTGCACAGATTGAAGGTCGGCTGTATTTGAGTGTGTGCTGCATCTTGTATGGGCATTTTGACATCTGTGCGTGTGTGTGTGTTCTGTCTATCATAGATAAGACTCAGTGGGGCGAAGCAGAGATCCAGGAGAGCCTCTGTCAGCCAGTGGCCCGTTGATACCTCACAGAGAATATGTTGGAGTGTGTGCGAGTTCCCCAGGAATTGTGCCACATTTTTCTAAGTCTCCCTGGGTCATCATAAAGCTGATTTTAGTCCAAGAATTAGACCCAGCAGCAGCACCAGAGCGTGTGTTAATGTCAGACTGTGTGTGTCCGTGGAGCTTTTTGTTGCCCCAGAGCTCATTCCCAACATCGTCTGTGTGTCTGTTCCTGATAAGGAAATCAATAGGAGAGTGGACAGCTTCTGCTGTATGTGTCAGACTCCTGGAAACCCAGTGACGCTCTGAGCTCCCACTGGGTGTGAACACAACACAACCTCCAATTTACAACAATAACTGCCTGGAATACGTTGGACTTCCAAGTGAGGAGTTTTATACCAAAATGAGATGTCAGGTGTTTGAAAGAAACACAAAAGAGATGTCAGACATTCACAGAAAAACAAGCTCCTCTCTCAATGGGTTGTCTGTTTCTCTGTCAACACGTAAAACAAAGATTTTTTTAAATACAGGTTTTAAAAGGAAAACTGTCTGCTTTTCTGTGGAAGGGTTTTAGTTCTCATACCTGCAGGAAGCTTGTGAAATTTATGTGAAAATTTCAAACTTTTTATTTTTGTTTATTCTATTTATTTATTAGACCTTCATGTATATTTTGAGGTTGTTAGTTGCAGTCTTTACTTTTTACTCTGAGTGTAGTGGACAGTACTGTGATAAAGAATAACAGTAAAGTATGTCAACATAAACCTGGTGAAAGATGTTGTAGTACAGCCCATCAGTACTCTGAACAACGGACAACTCTTTCCCCCCAAATGTATAACTTTAAATAATGTCTGAAACAGTTTACCTGAAAATCCCAGCAAATATACCCAGTTTATATTACATTTTGACTTCAAAATCATCATTAAATATTAAAATTTTGGTCAGTGTTTCATTTATTATGGTTCTAGAGCAACTCTAACCAGGTGGGCTTTGATCTTGATTTAAAGGAACTCAGTGTTTCAGCTGTTTTCCAGTTTTCTGGAAGTTTATTCAAGTCAACAATTACATTTGCTAAAATGCCTTATTGTATTCGATGAGAAAAAGTTTCTGAATTCATATTCATTAGGTTGTGTATGAAAGTGGGAGTTCCTGTCTGTCTCTGTAAGCAGGTCCTCTGGGCTTGCCGTAGGGTGTGTGTGTGTGTGTGAGAGAGGGTTGACTTGTGCATGTTGGGTAGTTTGTCATGTTGTTGCCATTTCATGTCCAATGCACTTTCATGTGCATCAGCCTCTTTATACAGATGTGGAGGTCAAGGAAGGCGGACACTTCACAGAGAATTTCTGAAGCAAAGTGTAAGTAATGCATGAACAGGTGTGGGAGGGCTGACAGGTGAGATAAGGAGGGAATAAGGCAGAGATGAAGAAGAGAGATAGGTGTGTGAGGGGGTGGAGGTAGCAACGGAGAAGAGGAGCAGAAAGACAGGGGAGCATATGACGCAACAAAAAGACAAACTCGATGTTTAAAACAGGAAGCAGAGGAGGAAAATATGAAAGATGGAGTAAGACCTCATGTTTAAACCTCTTCCTCGATGACAGAACACAGAGAATTCAGAGGACAACCAGATAAATCATGAAGCCAAAGCTGACAGCTTAAATCCCATCAGCAGTTTCTGTCTGCAGCTTGTTGAACTCCAGTCTGCTCACACATTAGATGCTCATGCGGATATGAATGCCAGAAATGAAACGAAGAGCGTCGAATTAGAGCGAGAGGGACGTGTCCACTACAAATCTCCTGTTTCCTCATGTTTCAGACTGTCATTTTATTAGAAAGTGGAAAAAACTGAAGTGACAGTAAGAGGATCAGTGTCTCTTTTCAGCTTTTTCTTACTGTTGGTGTAAGAAAAAGCTTTTTCCCCTGAAGCTCTGAGCCGCTGGACTGGCTTGACATTTCTGACTCTTTTATCCTCCATGGCTCAGAGAAAGCAAGCAGGTGGAGGTTTATTTCCTGCTTCAAGACACTTTGACGGCTGCAGTGTAGATATTATGGGAGATAGTGTAACATATTCTGGGAGGAATTAGCTCAAATCAGTTTCTTTCTCTCAGAAAATGTTAATTACCATGAAAAGTCTCTCACTCCTTTTCTTAATTTAAAATAAATAGCATTAGGGTGGGTGGAAGGTTTGACTGTAGGCTGATTTTGCCACTAATTTCATGCAATTCTGTAGCTTTAACACCATTTAAACTGGAAAGTAGCTGCCAGATTCTGCTTTTCAAATGTGTTGACATCATTGCCAATAATGGTTGCCTCTATAGTTTGCTGCATTAAAGCATCCAGGAGAGGTTTAACACACGGATCAAAAGGCTACTAAATGTTAAACTAATGGACACCAAGCCTCAAAATCACAACTTGGCATAACTTGAACCTTCAAATAATACAAATTTGATTTCTTTTCTTTTTATGTTTGCTTCAAAAATGGGTTTGAAATGGAAGCATGCGCAGCCTTTATCAGATGTGCTTGAACCATTGTATAAATCACAAAGGAAAAATTAGAACAGAAGATTTTAAAATGTAAAGACGTCCCTCCAAACTATTCAAAAAACTAGAAACTCAGTTGTAAATACAATCAGGTTTCAGCGCTGCAATGGAGAGTCAGCCATTTTTCAAACTGACGTGGACCAGTGTATTATTTGTTTTGTTAAAAAAGTTTAATATACAACAGACGGTAATATTTGCAGAAATTTAGGTCTACAACTTCATGCAAACAGCTGAAATCTGCCAACACTTGATACCTTCCTCCAAAATAGTTATAACTGCCTAATAGTTTAAACATCAAATATACAGCCAATCAGTGCCAAGGACAGGGAATGGTGCCTCCTGATTGGCTGCTTTGCAAATGCTTGGTGTGTTAGCTTGTCAAGCTGCAAATTATTTTTAACATCTTTATGCTTTGTTAAAAAAATGTGCAAATAATCAGATTTTTGTAGAATTATTTTGGGTTACGTTCAACAGAACATATGTGAATAGGTGAATCTGTGAATGCTGAGCCACAAATAAGCAACAGTCCACTTTATTCTGAAAAAACCCTGTGATTTAAGTAATTAAAATAATTAACCTTTCCCTGATTTAACAAATGTAAAAAATGTCTAAGTTCTTATATTAAAAATCTTTTGTGCAGATTTGTTGTTTTAACTTTAAATCTTGTTGAAATTACTTAAAATTGCAGCTAAAATGATTAAATATTAAGCATTTCTTTCGTTGTTCTCTCTCTGTCAACTATCATTTGTTTTGTGCTTCATATTAAAAATGTGAGAAAAGTAAATTTTGGCAAAAGAATAATTTTCACTGCAGCTGAGTTTTCCATTTTGTGCTCCACCTCAGGTGAGATCCTGTCTGGCACACAGAGTCCTTCTACCATATCTGCTGTCGTTTTATTCCCCTCGCATCTGCAAACACTTTAATGTTTTTCTGTTTTTCAATTAGAGCTCAGCACAGCTTGAAAATATAAAAGTATCAGAAATATTTGGAAGCAAACAGATAAAGCGTGGCCTTGTGGATGGAGTCTAAAAGGAAGCAGGTCAGTCAAAGTTCCTGCAGGCAGTGGATGTTCCTCAGGGGATTTTCATGTTCTTTCTGAAACATGTCACTCTCCACTGGGGTCAAATCACTGACCCTCCTTTAACGTTACCACAGACTTCTTCTTCTGGTCTCACTGGTTTTACCTCAAATTTGATTTGAGGGTTCCTAAAGTGCCAAGTGTATCAGACTATCAGCATTTTTGAATATTAGACTTTAGTCTTTATTGATTATTGTACCAAAAAACTAAAATGTCTTGCAAACAAAACTTTATCCTGCAAATTAAAGTGGATCAGCCATGATTTCAGTACAAGCTGGAAATAATCTAAAGGCTCATTTGCTACTTTTTAATTTCTGATATTTTGTTCTAGTGCTTGGCCAAGGCTAATGTTTTGGTAAAAAGTAGTAAGGAACTTTATTTATTTATTTTTTTCACTCAAAAACATTTGAGTAAACAGGACAACAGAATAAACTGAGCACTGTCCAGGGATAACAGATGAAAAATATCCTTTTGGCTAATTCTGGCACATTTACATAAATGTCAATTAATTGTCCAAATAAATTAAATTCGTCTTCTTTAAGTACATGTTTGATCCTCCCTTTATCTTCTGAATTTCCACATCGTAGTTCTGCGATCACCAGTCTCCTTTTACACACTCTGATATCACATGGCTGCCTGTGCTTTCAGAACATGCAGCTAGGATTGCAGAACCAATCCACAGGGGGCGTGGCCTGTAGCTCAGCAGCATTTATCTGAGCAAAATGCATATGCATCCGCTATTTACAAACAAATAACCCCTCTACACACCGTTACAGAAAATATGTATATTACTCAACTAAAGAAAAATACTGACAATATGTGCATGTTTTCCTAAGTGCTCTGCAGGTTTCAGGGACATTTTTTTTTTTACAGAATTTGGTAATTTCCTGATTAATGCATTGCTAATCATCACTGAAATATGGTATCAAAATAACCTATTGCAGGTTGTTGGTGTTATAAACTAAACTTAGGACAGCTCCAGTTCATGTTCCTCTTCAGATTGATGAGACGGAGTGAATTTTAAAGAAGAAACAGCTGTTCTGCTTCTGTTTAGATTATATTTGTTGTTATTCGTCTCTGTATAAATACATTAAATTGAATGGTATCAGGGCCAAAGTTTAATAAACTTGGAGAATAACAGGAAAAATATTTATCAATTTGTGCTCCGACAGGTTTAACAGAAACACTCCATTGTAGAAAACAAGTGCAATGGGTCAAGTTTACTTGTAAATTTGACCCATACCACCCCTTTCCTTCATTATAACCTTCATAATTCATAACAGATAGTTTGTCAGGTCCAAGGGAATTTCATGTTTATTTAGTTTTTATCCCAAAGGGTTTAGAAATCCAAGGTTAGAGCGAAGATGGGCAAAAGAATTTGTAAAAACTTCCAACATAGTAGGGAAAGAGTGTACAAAAATACATTTTAACATCACACCTTTATCAGGAGTAAAAAACATTATAAATATGCCAATAAAGAACTGAAATTGACCTGTAGTGCACACAGAGTGTAAGGTAAGGGCTTCCTCTGCGAGATAATGTGCAGGACTTTTATTAGAGAAATTTATTTTTCTTGACACTATGCGACATCTTCAAGTATCTCGCTGGGGTCGTAATGTGGCGCAGTAAAAAAGCTAATGCAGATACTTTGTTCCCTCTGTGGCCAGTAACTCCGATCAGTTTCGAGAGGCCAATGTTTCATCAGACAATAAGCTCCCAGGATAAAACCTTTTTATGAGGCTCCAGCTCATGTTTGTACTGACGGCTGTGCAGGTGCAGCTGCATGAGGACAGCTGTCACATGACTGCGGATTTTAAATGCAGGTGAAATCAGATTCTGGGATAACAGAATTTGATACAGACTCGATTCTTATGTTTCCCAGAGTGCTTCAGCTGATGTAGTTGACTGCTGTCTATTCGCAGTTACGTTTTTATGGGTTTTCCTAAAAAAAAAAAATTAAAAAAAACTCTACTTTTTTTAAATTACCAAATAGTTCCTTCTTTTGTATTTGAAAAACAAAAAGTGTACCTTTGGAAACTAGGTGCAATACTGCTTAACATGCTATTAAAAATATTTCCAGTGGCGCCTGACTCCAAATTATTTGCAGAAAATTGTTTTATTTGCAGATTTTGTAGAGCATATGCAAAATATTCCAAAGATAATGCAGCTTTGGAAGCTGATAATCCAAACTGCTGCTTGGCATGCTCCTGTTGCTAAAACAGTTTCCAGTGTGAGCATTCAAGCAAAATGAAGATATATTTGGTGTTTTAACTATTAAAATTGGCCTTGAACTTTTCATCAGCTAATCCATCTTTTACCAAATTTAAAGTCAAATCTTTTCACCTACATGCAGCTCAGAGTCTTCATTTAGCTTCAAACTTCTTTTCCTTAACTGTTTTTTATGTTTTCTTCTCTAAGTTGGCCCTGTGTCTGCATTTCTTACAGTATTCACGCTTTCTCTCCACAATCCTTCATCTCTCTATTGTCTCCTCTCCCACTGTTCATTAGCGGCTCTGCGTGAGGGCCAGTTGTTGTTGATTAGCAATCAGTGCATCTTTACCAGTTTTGTGCCCATTCTCTGAGGAAAGCAGCTCTTTGTGCAGATGGAAATACTTGTTTGTGCATTTTATACAGCACACATCCAATTATCCACGTTGGTTTGCTGGTGGAAGCTGTTTTCATATTAGATTAGTTTTTAAAACCTAAATGTTTCAAAAACTAATTTATTAAACAAATCAACTTCATTTTGACAACCTAAGAGAGGAACAAATGTGTTTGATATTATTTCCATTTGCAGTGATTACCTTGAGAAAAAAACATGCAGTCATCAAAGCTTTGCATTATTAAGGCATCAGATACAGAAAACTGTGAGATCATTGCTGGATCATCAGGAACTCGAGGTGAAAAGTTTCAGCAGCTGCCCAGTGCAGAGCTGGCTCAACATACAGCCCTGGAAAAACATTAAGAGTACTCTTAAAATGATCAGTTTCTCTGATTTTACTCTTTATAATTATGTGGTTGAGTAAAATGAACGTTGTTCTTTTATTCTACGAACTACTGACAACATGTCTCTGAAATTCCAAACAAAAATTTAGTATTTACTAGCAGAAAATGAGAAATGGTCAAATTAACAAAAAGATGCAGTGCTTTCAGACCTCAAATAATGCAAAGAAAACAAGTCCATACTCATTTAGAAACAACTATACTAATGTTTTAACTCAGGAAGAGTTCAGAAAT
Source organism: Poecilia latipinna (assembly GCF_001443285.1). NCBI lineage: Eukaryota > Metazoa > Chordata > Actinopteri > Cyprinodontiformes > Poeciliidae > Poecilia > Poecilia latipinna. The sequence goes on along the minus strand of NW_015114250.1, from coordinate 144,720 downwards.
CAATATTTGGTGGAATAACCAGGAGGTTTTCATGGGGCTCAGTGCAGTGGCCTCTGTGTTTTTTCCAGATCTGTATATAGAAGATCTGCATGAGTGCATCTTTATGCACAGTGAATGAAACACACTGGCCAACATGTATGATTCGATTGATGATTTTGATGATGGCACTCGACAAAATGTAACATTTGTTTCATAAAATGTGGTTATATTTATGATATAAAGGACTTTAAGCTACCTTGTTTCTGAAATGTGCTACACAAATAATCTTGAATTAAAGGATGCAAACTGTATATATTGACTGTTCACATTAATTTCTGAGCTTCTCTAAACATTTACTATGTATGATTTCAGCTGTTCCACAGTATACGTTGCAGAAACATGCAAACATGGTGTGTGTTTCCTGTCATGTGACTCTGGGTGCCAGGTTGCGTCCCTCTGGGTGGCCTCTGTAGCGCCGCGGTAGGCGAGCTGGAGGCGGCGAGATGGAGGAGGAAAACAGGCAGAGGGAGGAAGTGATTGAGTGAATTTCTCCTTCCTCCTGCAGAGTAACATCAGGAGAGGTTGTTGAAAATAAATGATGTTAATGAAGAGTTGAATCTCTCAGAGAAACGATTAGTTGGCTGCTTTAAATGTTTGATTTTTTGCCTTTTTTTTAAAAAGCTTAAAGCGTTAACTCGTAGTCGATTTTGCGAGCAGTAATGAGAAACATCCAGATGTAAGAATGAACATTTAGTGATCCTTCTTCTGCCTGTCATGCAGCCCTCAGATTTTCACTCCATTTGTTAAGCACTCTTTAAGAAAAAAATATGTATCCACTTGAAAATAAAAAAACTGGAAAACCTCAGTGTTACTGGAAACTGATGTCTTTGTTGCAGAATGCAGAACTTTGAAATCATTATTCCTATTTTTATATCCTTTTTACTACACGTTTCCAAGAAAACTCGTAAGGCTGTGAAAGCTTTAGCAGGAACCATTTACACTGAAAGTTCCTGCTCCTGCAAGATTGTTATATAAAGCCTCTTGAATTAATGTTTTTAAACAATCAGTTGGTTTGCAGGTTTGCATTCATTGGAGATTTTCTCTAATCCATGCAGACACAAAAAACACCTACATGCTAATAATAATAATAATAATAATAATAATTATAACAAATTCATCCCTTCTAATATTTAGTTGCATGTCCCTTAGCAAGTCACTCCTTAAACACACCTTTTGCAGCTTCTCAGAAGCTGTACGTTTAAAAGTAGATCAATCAATCAATCAATCAATCAATCAATCAATCAATCAATCAATCAATCAATCAATCAATCAATCAAGATTATTGATTCAACAAGACAGGTCAAAGTGCTTTACATCATAAAAACACTAAAATCAATAATTGAAACTTTCTATTTTGCCATGTGCCGTCATTACACATCAAAATGTTGATCAATGATTCAAAGCAGCTCTAACCAGGTGGGTTTTTAATCTAGGTTTAAAGGAACTCAGTGTTTCGGCTGTTTTACAGTTTTCTGGAAATTTGTTCCAGATTTGTGGTGCACAGAAGCTAAATGCTGCTTCTCCATGTTTGGTTCTGGATCTAAACCAGAACCAGAAGACCAGAGAGGTCTGGAAAGTTGATCCAGCAGCAGCAAATCTTTAATTCGTCCAGTGATTTATAAACTACCAGCAGTATTTTAAAGTCTCTTCTCTCAGTGGAAGGACTGGTGTGCTCTTTCTTCCTGGTTGTAGTCAGAACGCCAGCAGCAGCGTTCTGGATCAGCTGCAGCTGGATGATTGATTTAGATACTGTTGAGTAATCGATGCAACTAAAGCTAAAAGCACTGATGAGTTTCTCTAGATCTCGCTGTGACGCTGTGACATTACTCCTTTAATCCTAGAAACGTTCTTCAGGTGATAGAAGGCCGACTTTGTAACTGTCTTTATGTGGCTCTGAAGGTTCAGTCTGAGTCCATCAGTACACCCAGATTTCAGGCCTGATCTCTGGTTTCCAGCTGTAGCAACTGAAGCTCTGAAGTTCCTGTTTAGGGCCAAAGATAATGACTTCAGTTTTGTTTCATTACATGATCCAATATTAGCGGTCCTGACCATGTGAGAGATCAGTACTTTCTAACTTATGTCTTCTGTTGTCATTCTGTTAGTCATTCTTCTCAGGAAAAAGAACTGTTTGAATCAATCCTAAAAAGCCCCAAACTGGTGATTCATGCTGCTGCTGAATGACATCTTCAGATTAGAGCGGTGGATAAAGAGATGCCTGATGTCTGGAGCCATGGCCGTACGCACAATCTGCTTCCACATAGTTGAGATGTATGAGTGTGCACCGACTGACAGTTGATTCATCAGCTGTCATACATATGCTAATGCAGCCTTGAGGGAAGCAACAAAAAGAAACTTTCTGAGTAAAACCGGGACTTTGGTTTTAAGACTGCAGCAGGAGGAGGAATGTTATTCTTTGCAGGTGAAATGCAAACTTTTTCTGAGAAAAAAATATTAAAAAATGTCCAAATTTAAAGAAAAGTGCTGGGTGCCCTTGTTTAAGGAGATACATTTTGATGTAGTTGCATCTCAACATTTCTTCTAAAAACTCATTTAGGTGTTGAAAGTGAAAAGATTTTGATCTGCATGGAAGCCTTTTTTCAGCTCAGAGCCGCTCAGGATGCATAAATCTTTTTGTTTAACATTTGAGTAATAAAAAAGGCTCCTTTGTGTTCCCAACTCTTGTGACGATCGGTGTCCGAGGTTTTGGTCTCAGGGCCGCAGACGAGCCGGAGCTGTCCGTGGTAATTACCGTACATCATGCTGATGAGCGCTGTGCTTCACAGGCGCAGGCAGTCTGATGACTAACGGGAAAAGTCCAATTAATTTCCTTGTCATTGTTTCCATCTGCTCCTGCTGCTCTTTAACTGAGCCGCTTTCAGATTTATGTCGCTACGCCGCCGCAGCTTCGCTTGTTTGTCGGAGGCAAATGTTACTGCTTGGCTTGTAAACAGTCTTTGAATCTCCTCCTTGGCCGATTCGCATATGTCTTTTTCATCATTGTCTATAAGCTGATTTTGTTTTTTCTATGTTGTGTTGGAATACATTGCACTGTTTTTCTAATTATACAGAAGCTGAATGTTTCAAAACGTAGTTGCTTTAATAAAAATCTAAGCTTTTGTATGAAATAAGAAGCAAGAAAATATCCTAAGCTTAGAGGCAGTTTGAGTCATTTCTTTAAATTATAATTATAGCATCGTCAGCTGCAGCATAACTCTCTTGACCATCTTAAAAAATGAACTGATTGCATTTCTCGCTGTTAAAGCTCCATCTACATTTAAGCATCGTCAAAAAGGCAGCCGTTAGCTGTTAGCTGTTAGCGGGGGCTAGGATTTTTCTTAGAGATGAGCTGAGAATCTGCTTCGTCTCACCTGATTGTCTGCAAACTTTAATCAGCTACATAAAACCTTAGAGCCGCAAATGATACTTGTTGATAAATATGTACTGCAGTATCCATAAATGCAGTAATAGTGGAACTATTTTGATTTAGCGTTTTGTTAACTCTGACAATGTTAAGCACACTTAGCTTCCTCTATTTGGACGATGAAGGCAGCGACGCGGAAAGGGAGAGACTGCTGAATGAGGGAAGGGTGCCGGCCAGTGAAGACACATAAACTGAGCTGAAACACTCGGCAAAAACAATTCCACAGAAACTGCAGCTGCTGTAAATGCTGTCAGGCGTTTTTACGCATTTTCTGTTCATGCCCCAAGTTTTCACTGATCCCATAAAATGCTGTAATATGAAACTGTTTTTAAAAGTAATTATTTTAAAAACATTCTAAAGCACTCGTTGATCTGGCTTTTTTTGTAACCTTCCAGTTGAATAAAGTTTGAAATCTGTGCTAAAGTTTTAGTTAGTAACTGCTAATATTCGTGCTCTTATTTTGAAGTGAAGACGATTCCTCTCCTCCCATTTTCTCTTTTTTTTATTTCAAACAAGAAACATACAGGAATAAAGTAGAACACGGCCAGTAGAGAAGAAGACATAAGTATGATATAGATCATCTGAATTATAATGTCAAAATTAAATTGGTGCTTGAGGCTTGAAGTCTTTCAATGGCCGATACAATTTTAATTTAAATTAGCTGTTTCGCATTAGCTTCCACTGAATACTGTGCTTTAGCATTAGTAGATCTAATTTTTCAGTGCTATAGGATATAAACTGAAAAATAGCTAAAAAATTTACAGCTTTTAGAACCATGCCACTGTTTTAATGTCAAAAGTAAAGAAAAAACTGCTGAAATCTATGTTTGTTGCTATAAAACAGTTTTAGCTGAAGACCCAAGAACCTTTGGAGACATTTTAATGAGCCACTCGTGTCGCTGGATCTGCAGGTTGCAGACATTTGGTTTAGGGTTCAGGCCCTTCTCTGCATTGGTGAGGGAGGAACATGCATCCATTCAGGATGCCTCCAAGGTGTTTTCCTGCCATTGGGAGAAAACCCAGGACTCGATGGCAAGACAAAATATTGAATTGAATGGCTTAGAAACCACACAAAGTATCTGGAAATGTTATAGTTTTGATTTTTTTTTAGAAAATGTTGGCTCTTCAGCCCGATTTCAGGCAGTGGAAGGTTATGAATGGATGGATTATTGACAGAAAAAGAAATAATGTAAAGTTGACTAGACCGTCTTAAGCCTGAGCATTTTCACATCTTGGGTTCATTTCTGAAAATTACTCTGAAGAACTTGAGGGTAAAAGGACAGGAAAAGAAGGGGAGGGTGGGCTTTACAAAATTAATTAATCAGTTCAAGTATTGCATACTTCAGCAACATTGATTGGGCTTAAATATATTAAATAATTCTGTGACGATGAGCTCAGTTAATCACATTACAGCAGGGGTTTCCAAAGTCAGTCCTCAAGGGCCGGCCTCCTTCATGCTTTAGCTCTCTCCCTGGTTCAACAGCCGGGAAGTAGCTGCCGCCTCAGCATCTCAGTGTTCTGCAGAGGCCCGTTAATGAGCCAACATTTGATCCAGACATGTTGAACCAGTGAGAGAGCTAAGGCTACACCAGCCCTGTTTGGTCCACTTCAATCAGACTCCAGTTTGTTTGCCTAGAAAGTCTGGTTTGTTTGGAGAAGTTTGAATTATCAACCGAATGCTGATGTAAATCAAAAAAGCCAAGCGGACTGGAGCAGGAAGCAGACTGTAGAGCAGGGAATTCTGGGTAATTGCAACCAAAACAAATGTGCCAACATAGTGCTAGCTGGATAAATGACTTGTGGTCTTCAGCCAAAGACAAAAGAGAAATCCTAGAACTGCTTAGAGCCACTCCAGTTTTGCTTATGTTTGGTGAAGAAGGAAGTTGAACTCAGAGTATTTTTCTGAGGTTTTATTTGTGTTGTTTCCTGAAGCGGTTCTTGGTGCAGCGCCCCCACAGGCGAGGAGGGGAACAGATTTTTCAAAGACTTTGATTTTTTGACACACAGAGAACAACAGCTGGAAAATGCAACAAATATTGCAACTTTGTTTCCCAATCGACCCAAATCTACTGCACTATCAAGTGTGAGGTCAGGTTTTTCTATATAGCTTAATTAAAAGTCTTTTACATCATAAAATAATTTCATATTTTAACACCAACCATTAAATTTTGTCTAATGCCATTGTAAAAATAATCAAGCAAATAGACATCAAGTATGTTGATCAATGTTTCTGTTTTTATGAGTCAAAGGTAACTAAACAGGGGGGTTTCAAGCCTTGATATAAAGGAACTCAGTCTTTCGGCTGTTTTGCAGTTTTTCAACACATTAAGTCCTTTAAGCCCGGAAATGCTCTTCAGGTAGCAGAAAGCCGAATTTGTAACTGTGTTTATGTGACTCTGAAAGCTCAGGTCAGAGTCCTACACCAGGATTTCAGCCTGATCTTTAGTTTCCAGCTGTAATAACTGAAGCTGTTGACTCTAGATCGTTCCTCTGTAGGTCCAAAGATAATAACTTCAGTTCTGTTTCTGTTCATTTGGAGAAAGTTTTGGCACATCCACACATTTATCTGCTCTAAACATCATCTGCGTATTTATGGCAGCTAATCTTATTTCTGGTATTAACCTGAGCCAGTGGGAGTTTCCACCTTTTAGGATGAAAACACTCTAAAACATGCAGGATATCGGCACCGTTCAGGCCCAACATGCCCATTCATGTTTATCTTCTGTTGCTTGTACTTTCCAGCCCCGCCCACTCCCATCGCTCCCCCTGAGCTCCTCGCCGTTGGCGCCACCTACCTGTGGATCAAGCCCAACGCCAACAGCATCATCGGAGATGGGCCGATCATCCTGAAGGAGGTGGAGTACCGCACCACCACAGGAAACTGGGCTGAGACCCACGTGGTTGACGCCCCCACCTACAAGTTATGGCATCTGGACCCAGATGTGGAGTATGAGATCAAGGTTCTGCTGTCCAGACCGGGCGAAGGGGGGACCGGGCCGCCGGGGCCGCCGCTGATAACCAGGACCAAATGTGCAGGTGAGTGGAGACGACTTCCACGGCTTCGCTGGTTTGTTTTCTCAGCTGTTTTGTGGTCTTTGGACTGGGAGTGATTGATTGGACCGACATCTGAGCGATGTGACGGGATGAGTGGGGCAATAAAACGAAGAATGAAGCTTCCCCTCAGGAATGAATCACAGCTGATGATAATTGTGAAGCCTCAGAGATGAAGGAGAGCTGAGAGCTTCGGTTGGAGGAGGAGAGGCAGTTGGAGGTTAGTTGGGGGCAATCATGGCCGATGATGAGGATCCCAGTGGGGGTGGAAGGGCACAACAAGTGACGGTTCATTTGATTAAGTGGCAGCACATCAGGTCTGTGACGGCCTGACGGGGTCCTCGTGTGTATGCGTGCGTGTGTGTGTGTGTGTGTGTGTCTGCGTGTGTG
>NW_015114250.1:121232-133098 GCF_001443285.1 Poecilia latipinna | reverse complement strand
TGTGTGTGTGTGTGTGTGTGTTGTGTAACTCAGCGGTTGGCTGCCATCTCCAATCATGGTGCTACTTCTGCTGTTACCAGACAATTATCTTCATTTCCATGTTTTTCTTTTAACATATTTGAAATTTTTCATGTTTCTCTCCAACTGTTTTTATTCTTTCACATTCCTTCTTGATTTCTTTGTTGTTCTTCTGTGTCATTCTCTGATTCCTCTTTTTTCTCCCCATCTTTCCATCCTCTTGATTCATTTAGACCAGAGGGTCCAAAGTGGGTCCTGGAGGCCCGGCATCCTGCATGTTTTAGTCTCTCCCTGGTTTTACACACCTGCATCAAATGATGGCTCATTAGAAGGACTAAGCAGAACATTGAGCTGCTGAGGAGGTTGTTACTCTCACCAGGTTGTAACAACAAAGGGCCATTATTTTGCAACAACATGGCTTTTTAATTTTTCATCTAACATGCGCAGGAGTAAGTGATGTTTGGTCATGCCACTATTTATTTGCTTATTTCATGTCAATATAAATGTTCCATTTATAAAAGTAGTCCAATTGTAGACCAGTCACAATAACACATTCTGACCTTAAATTTATTGCGATGAAAAATAATATTGTTAATTAGAAGTTTGTAAATAAAATTGTCCTTCAAAAAGTTGGCTAGTTTAGACCAAAACACCAGACTGAAGACTTTTTCCATCCAGTTTATGGTAGAGAGAGAAAAAAGAGAATAACTGAGCTGAGAATTAAGTTTGTTAATTGAGCTTGTTTTATTTATCATGTGATTAATTGATTTATTGCTTATTGTGGCAGGCCCTCATAAGAACTTATTTTAACCTCTAAATGAAGACGTGAGATTAATTTCCACAGTATTTAACACATACTTTATTGTCCCAGCCTCCGGTTTTAATATTTCGTTGCTTTCTCAAACTTCCCTTTGCAGGTGGAAAACTTCAGTCTCAAATCTCAGAGCAGGTTGTGCAGTTGGTTCAGTTTGTTTTTGGTGTTTTTAGCAGATGAGCAGGTGTCTCCTTCTGAACATGAAGTCTGAACTTTAATACTTCATACCTTCAAATTAAAGTGAGCCAGGCAAAATCTAATAAATACAATACGACTTGAAACATTTGGACAGAGGTGTGCTGTGTGAGAGGAAAGGGAGGAAGAAACATGGAGGGGAAAGATGAGGTTGATGTGAAGTGAAACAGAAGAGAGATGGTGGTCATTTCTGTTTGTGTGGAAAGTGAACTAGAGAGGAACATGTGTTTCTCTGCTTGTGGCTCGATGTTGAGCTATCACAACCCTTCACAGGGTGTGTGTGTGTGTGTGTGTGTGATGGGATTGAAGCAGGCAGGTATGACAGATGTTCAAGAGCCTGCTGGCTACTGGCGTAGCTGCTGTGTGTGGGCCGCTGTGCGTTTGTCTCCACACCTTCTGTGTTCACCTTTCTGTTCCAGTTAACATCTACAGCCCGGCTCGGGTCTCCCATCAAGCCCAGTAATCACGTTAAATACGACGACTTCTGCTTTTCAGCTGTTTTCATTTCCATGCTACAGCTGTCCTGATTATTAAGCAGGTCTGCAGGAATTTTTCATAATCTTATTCATCTATCTGGTTTTGCTGCATGTCTTCATGCTAATAGTCAGTAAAATCATCTGACCCCAATTTAACCACATGGATCCATATTTCTACACAAAGTCACACAGGAGGTCGTCTGCTTTCAGTCACTAGCTGCGTTTCCATTGCAGATGTACACAAACGTTTTCGACATTCTGGTTTTACAATTGCAGTGCTGCCATTAAATAAGAAACACACTTAAAATTACATGTAAATAAGCTTTTTCACACGTGATTTTTAATCAGTCATTAAAAATCACGGATGTGAATATGTACCGTATTTTCTCACATTATTAAACTTTGGGTCAAATCAGTCTTTTCTGGTTGAGAAGTTGACGCTGCTCCATCATAATTCAGAGCCGCTAAGGTGAAACTTAAGGAGCTTGTTGAGTTTTTGTATTTCAAACAGCATAAAGTGCATTTTGCATCTGGGCTTTGTTTGGACTGTTTCTCTTTCCCATTCTGGGATATTTTCAGAGTTCGATAGTAAGTAGTTACATTTACTCAATTACATTTACTTGAGTGACTGTTGTGAAAAAAATTACTTTTAGGAGTATTTTTCATTACGCTGTATTTTCCCTTTTACTTTGTTGATCATATGTTTTCTGTGCTGCTTCCTGTGAGCCTTTTCTCACCTTGAATAAATGATTTCTGGATTTTTTACCAACATTCAGTGGGTTAACCAAAAATTCACCAGACACACACCTGCAGTTTTTATTAAAGTTTCAGAAGTTTTATATTGAAGAAACTGATTTGGAAACATTTCTCTTTGCCTGTTTTTGTGTTTTTTTGTTACTTATATAAATTATACCAAACCTTCTACCTGACTTTATATTTTGGTCCCTATGATGATGTAATTTTAAATATGAAATGACTGGTAATTTGATCAGTACTTAAATAGACTCTTTTTCAAATACTTTTTGACTCTTACTTGAGTAACTTCTTTGATGCTACTTTTTACTTTTACTTGAAAATAAATATGTTGAAGTGGCTCTACCCTTACTTGAGTAAAATGTTTGGATAATCTGGATATTTCCACCATCTTTGTTTCTATTTATTCTGTATCAACTGGCTCTGCTTAGGATGACCAGTGGCGCCCTCTGATGGATGGTGGCCAAACTACAACACTGAAAGAAGATATAAACTGAGGTTTAATTGGTTGGTGCAAACTTTAATCACATAAACCAATAGTTGACAATTGATTGCAAGTCGATTCATTGTTTGAATTGCTTTAATGGGGTCTCAAATAGTAGCAGATTTTAGCCACTGTAACCGGCAATAATGTTTGGCGCAATTACAACTTTTGTTGTGTTTATATTAAACTCCCCTTATTCTGTTACCTCTAAATAAATCATCTCAAGGAGTTTTTACAACAGTAGTCCTAAAGGCACCGTGTGTTTTTCAGCCGTATCCACACAGATATTACCCATTAGAGTGAGGGATTGCCAGACTCTTGGCGTGGGGAACAACATCAGTGCGGTGATATTCTTGCAGAATTGAACAAAACTTTGCTCTGGCTGTGTTTGATCCTGCAGCTGTTGTTGAAAATAGGATTCAGGTCATTTCATCAGAAAAGCGGATGCTCCAGTGAGTCCGCTGCCATCTTTAACCGCGTGTCTCCTCTACCGTGGCACATTTCGGAAAACAAGTAGGCAAGCCCAAATGAACTCTTTTTTTTTTTTTTGCTCGGGGTGCTGAGAGTACACGGCCTTGATAATGATGGATTTTATCGTGCGCCCGCCCTCCTCCTCAGTTTCTCTAGCTCCTAACCTCCTACTCATCACTCTTCTCTTCCCTTTCAAGGCTTTCAAACAGTTCGTCACCCTGCCTCGATTTGGATAATTCCTCTCTCTTCCTGTAAACGACACTCAGTGGACCAGTTGTTCCCTCGCTCTTTCAGCACTTTGTGACCTTCATAGTTTTTTAAACTGCCTTGGAGTTTAAATGAGATTCTGTCTCCTCAGTTCATCCCAGCAGATCCACACCTCTTAAATCAGTGACGACGCTCTGCGCCACAGATCTCATCAATGCACAGAATTCAAGAGCTTGAATTTTTTTGTTTTTGTCCTCTACCTTCTGCTTTATGTCTCTTTACTCAAGCCTATTTCACCGAGTCGATTTGAATGTGAGCAGTGTTGTTTTAGTAATAAATTGATTCTTGGTTTCCAGAGATTTGAGACTGAAACGTATTAATGTGACTACAGGAAATGGCTTTCCGTCTTGCTTTATAGGTTGGAGGAAACACCAGTAAATTATTTACACTTTTGTACAATTTCTGGATAATAACCAAGCTGACATGAATGGCTGTAATGGAAAATAAAAGAGCAGGACCTAATAAGATCAATAATAAAAATTCATAAAACTAATATACAGTCACCAGTCATCATCAAAATGATCAGTGCACATCAGAAGGTCAATGTTCCAGTTACTGTGGTTTAAAAGGAAGTCCAGACGGAAGAGTTTTAGGCTTGAGTTAAAGGAATCGTTTTAAGCTGTGTTTACATTTATGCATTTTTTAAAAATTTATCTACTCTTTTTTTTTTTTTTTTGCTAAATTTTATTTTATTTTTTACCCTGAATGTTGACTGTGAGTGGTTGGTGTTCAATGCCTGTTGAACGTAGGTTTTCTATATTTAATCTTATGCAAAAACTCAATTTATATCTTATAAAAAAAGTTTTAAAAGTTGGTTTCCATCTATCTCTCTTTAAATATTCCTCCACAAACTGCATCTTCTTCTAACTTCCTTAGTCGTTTTCCTCCCACTTTCCTCTCCTCCTTATAAATTAAATATTTTTATGTGAAGGAAGATAATGTAACAGTTGGCTAATACGTTACCCTTTAAATCCATCTGGAGTCTGTAAATCTTTCTCTAGTATCTCTTCTCTGAATTTTCCTGTCTTCGTTATTGGAAGGTGATGCTAATGTGAGCGCTGGCTAATGCCCCACTCCGTTAAGAGTCAATTCACCTGAGGTTATAAACTACATCCCAGCATCTTCTCCCGTCTCTCCGCGTCTGGCTCGTTTCTTATAAAGTATCTTTATGTGAAGGATGGTAATGTGAGTGTTGGCTAATGCGTTACTCCATAAAAATGGATTTTTAATTCACCTGCTGGGTATATACGGATTTGGCTGACACGACTTCTTCGTCATTCTGCCAAGCCAAGCAGGATGGAAGCACTTAAGAGAGTACATCCTTTCTACATCCAACTGTTCAGAGCTGGTTTATGTAGGGACACATTAAATACGACTGGGCCCATAAAATATTTCCGTAAATAAGCTGGCTGGGTTGAAAATCAAATGTCAGAAGTCCGAGCCGCGAATTGCAGCTGCCTGTTGATGCCGTGTTGTAGTTCGGAGACGATACATTTGCCGGCTGCATGTATTTCCTGGACACTATCAGTAAAACTGCTACATTGCACTTGATTTCACAACCTTTTGCAGAAATGCTCTTTCAGTTTGTGCTCAGATAACTCAGACATTGCTAGCACACTCTGCATTTTCTTCCTGGATGGTTCCGGTTGAAGTTGCCTATCAGAGGCCTGATTTGGAGGAAGGTCTGCTGTTTTCTGGACAAAGATTTTGGAGGTTGTTTCAGTGGGAGCCTCTCTGTGAGGCTTTGACTTCCCAGAATCTTTCTCCTTCCTGAGCTCTTTGTATTTCTTCCTCTTTTCCTGATGTTGCCATCACTTCCTAATTTCTGTGTTTCACTGCCACCTTCACTGCAGTCATCTATTTGCTAGTGGGGTTTGCAGGTCCAGCCTTTACCTTCCTGGACCTCAGATTGCCTTCAGGCAGTGATGTGCTCACTTCACACCAACACACCAATACCGGAGCTAATTATTCATTTCACACTTTTGGTCATTTTTAAAATGCTTGGCATACATAATTTCCCCTGGATTAATTTTCCCAGTTACATTTTAATGAAAATGTGTGATAATTTCTGAAGAAGTCCAGAGTTATTTCTCGTGGAGGTTACTCTTCCGCTAATACGCTAATATCGCAGCAAGTTTTTCATTTCGCACATTTGTTTGAAAATGTTTAGCACACATAGCTTACTCTAAATTAATTTTTCCAGATGCATTTTGATTGTAGAAAAGTTCAGGTAATTTCCAACAGACTTTATTTTTATTTTGAATTTCGTTGGGTGTTAAACTTCTGCTAATGTCTGCCAATTTATCTTTTACGCTTTTACTTACTTTTAAAACATTTAACACACCCTAAATAAAATTTTCAGACAAATTCTAAGTGCTCATTTACTTGTCTGTTTTGTAAAACCTTCAGGCGAGTAAAGTTGAGGTTTTGGTGATTGATGGCGGTTCTGCAGATGAACTGGTTGTGCATCTAATAGAAAACTTTTTGAATAAACTAAGTTCTGCATATCTGCTCCTCTCTCCTCATGAAGTTCCTCTGTAGCAGTTTTTCTTTCTATCATTTCAGTGCAATTTAATGTTTATAGTATTAAACAGAAGCTGCACTGAATTGTCTTTTTGTCTGACTGAACTTGAGCTGAACTAGATTGTTTGTGAAATCCCCAGAGTTGACTTCTAGTAGATTAGCTCTATATGAAGAAAATAAATTGCACAAGCTGCTGTATCCCCTCATAGATTTCCAACAATCTAATTATCTGCAAAAGTTGTTAATCCATTTCTATCATTTGTTGTATTCAAGCTTTTTTGGCTAACAACAAAAAATAAGGAACATGCTTGATTTTATGAGAGTGCTGTTACTAAAGGTTAAATGTTAGCCTGTAAATCTTGTGTTTTCTGTGCTGCTGTTGTCTTCTTGCCCTTCCTTTTTCCTTTTCTCACCTGTTTGCAGCTTTTTGACAAAAAGCAGAAGCTGAACATCTTGAACTAGAACATCTTTTCATCACGTAAATGAGGTTAGTGTGAAGAAGTCCTTTATTTGTCAGGGGGTTTGACTCAAACATGTTAAGAGCAACCACTCATGTGAAGAATACAAAGAGGCTGAATACGTTTCCAAACCCTGGAGTTGAGTTGAAGAGCCATTTCCTTGCTGCATAGTCAGAACCCTTATTTAATTTTAGCTTCCAGCTTGTACACTGTGAACTGTTGCAAAGCATTTTATGATGTTTTTTTGTTGCTGTGTAAAGTAACCTTGACTTTACTTACGGTTTGATGCAGATTTCTTACGTTCCTTTGAGTTTCCATGTTTGCTTGGTCAAAGAAATCCTCTCATTTTAGTTCTAGTTATCACTTCAGGTTATTTTATGTTTTATAATTTTCACAAATCAGCATTTCCCTTTTCAGACGTCAAAACCAACAACCACCCACAGAATGCCTTACGCCCAGCATGAAGTCGTCTTTTGAATTTCTGCTGAAATCTTGTCACCCTGTCAGTGTACTGCAGCTGCTAAAACCCTCTTCTTGATCAACCGAAGTCAGATTGATGGACATATGCCGCTTACCAGACGAAACACTTGACATGGGCATTGTTTGGAGGCTCCAAGGCAGAAAACAACTATTAACTTTTTCAGACACATTGTTCTCAAAGCTCCAGAAAACCTAATGTGATCTCATGAGGAGTTTTTGACTTAAATTGTTGCTAAAGTGCTCATATTTTAGCTATTTCTGTTTAGCACTTTTGCTAACTTTGAAACATTTAGAGCACTTAGCTTCCCCTGAAATAGTTGTTGCTCGAGGGTTGTAGTCTTCCAAGGGCAAATATATGTTTTAATATAATTAGCTTGCTGGTGGTATAGCGCATTAGCGTTAGCATTGGTGGAACTAATGTTGTGATTAGCGCTGTAGGGTTAGCGCAGCTAACTTTGTACTTAGGCGTTTTCACCACTGGTGAAATAAAAATCTCAGCTACTGGTTGAAATGAGAGTTTGAAAAAACAACTAAAACGTCAAAACAGTGTGTGGAAAACCATGAACTGCACTTTAACTAAACCCCACAGTCCTGCATCAAACATCCATTATCTTATGTTTTGAACACTTTTTATTGACCTACGTCTGCAGTTTTCAGAATGTGAATCATAGTTTTTATGCTTAGCCAATGTCAGAGAACAAAGATGTCCATATTTATGTTCTTCCAGTATATTTTTTGGTGTTGAGTGATTGCAGATGTGAATCCTTGTGTCTGCACACACAGACGGCGCCACATCAGGTGAATACAAAACAATCCTGGAATGAAATTAGAGAAGCGCAGCTGTGCCTGGTTCATAAATTCCTCCTAAAACAGCAGAAAATACTTCCTTTGTTAGATTTAGACTCTCTAGATAATATCATCCATCTGCCTTCTGTCACATCTGACTTCTTAGCAGCTGAGGAAATTCAAATCTTCTCAATTTACTTTGTTAATGCCGTGCACAGATTGATAGTCGTTTTCTGGACCTTCTGGGTTCAGTTACTGTCAGAATGTTTTGTTTTCCTGCTTCAAGTGAAAATACTTTAGTTGACTTGAAATAAGACAAACCTGTTTTCAGCAATATGTAGGAGCTTGTTTTAGTCAACAATTCCTTAATATGACAATCAAGGTAACAATAAAGCCAAAACACAGTTGTCAAAAACGCTTTAAATGCTTTGGATCTACAATATTTTACAAATCCAGCTTCTGGAAAGGTTTTAATAAAATCTAGCACATTTAGTTTATTATTAAGTCAAGTAAAAAGCATAAGAAATGTATTTGTAAATCTTGAAAGTGCTGCAAAAACAACAACAAAAAAGTAACAAAAAATTTACTTGTTTTTGTTTCAAGTGCAACTAAAACAAATACCTTTTTAGCAATTTTTACTGGCTTGTTTTCATTATTGAAGTCTAATAAAAAGTTCTTATTTCTCATATAACATGGAAATAATGTCCTGTTAAAAGTGAAATAATCTACCAGTTGAACTACTTCTCTATTAAATCAATATTAAGGAATTATTGACTTAAAATAAGCTTCTGTCTCTTGCTGAAAAGTTACTTTTAAGTTGTTTTTTTCTTATTTCAAGTGTACTAAGATATTTGCACTAGAAACTGGACCAGAATTACTTTGTAGCTTTCTGTGTTTTTGCATTTTACAAGAGAAAAGAGCTTTCACTGTGTCTTTGTTGTAGTGTTGGCGTCTGGTTGAGAGTTCTGGCTGCCATCAGTTAACTAGTAGATATTTTTCCTACACTGGCCAGACACCACAGCTCCATTTATCGATTCAGCGCTTGTGCCGACGTGGCTGACATTCAGACTCTGGGGGAAAAATGAGAAAAAGTAAGGATTTTTCTGTCTGAAGCTCTGCTGATTCATTCAGAAAACTTGGTAAAATGTTCACACGGCTTGGGTCCAACAGTAATTCTGAAAGCTGAATGGCTTTAATTACAAAATGTAATGGCTGTCCTGCTGTCCTGTGCCAGGTTTTCCTCTGCAGAGCTGCAGGTTGTCAGTCAGACAGTCAGGAGACACCTACCAGGCCTTTGGGCTTTGGTTCTGTTGGTACCAATTCATACTTTCTAACATGCTCTTGTTAAAATTCAATGTCTCAAGGACTGAAATATTGAGAGTATTGAGAGTATTCATACTTGGATTTGAGAATTGATCTTAGAGCATAAAGGTCTGGTATCAGAAGTATCGATATTTCAGTATTGATCTGCACATCACTGCAACAGAACCAAGACATTTCATTACTGCATCCTGTTTAAACTCACTGCTGGAATGTAAAATGTGCGTGCTGGCTTGTTTTCATGTTCAAGTTCTCATCATGAGATCAATCAAATCCATGATTCATGGGACAGGCGGTGAATCCCAGACCACCTCTGAATCGCCATGGAGATGCAGCAGCAGCAGCAGCAGATGATGGCGCGCGCTCCACCGTTCCTCATTACCAGCTGCTGAGATGCAGAGCATCAGGCTCTGTGTTATGTGTGTGCATGTTCTCCTGAGGCTGTTTATTAGTCCAGACTCAACTGGTGGCGACGCTTCAGTTCAGAGCTCTGAGGCCCAAATCCAGAAACAGTTTGAAAATATGTTTTCAGACGTTTTAAAAAACTAAATCTCACCACCTTTTTTTTGTTTATTTTCTATTGCAAATATCTTATTACACTTGAAATAAGACAAAGTAACTCACAAGTTGCTTTTCTGGGAGATGTAGGATCTTGTTTTAAGTGAATAATCTATTAGTTTCACTGCATATTTCACTTATAACATGGGAGAAATGTCTTATTATAAGTGAAATAATAAACTAGATTTTTTTCATCAATATTAAAGAATTGTTGACTTAAAACAAGCTCCTGTGTCTTGTGGAAACGTTACTTAAAAGTTAATTTTGTCTTATTTCAAGATATTTGTTCTGGAATTTAGACAAAAATATTTAAAGGTTAAAAAGATTTTGTGTTTTGCATTGAATCCACTGACCACATTAAAAAACACAAACCATACCATGTTTGTTTGGTCCAGTTTCTAGTTAGAATGTCTTAGTACACTAGAAACAAGAAAAATAAGTTACAAGTAACTTTTCCTCGAGATATAAGAGTTTGTTTTAAGTCAATAGTTCCATAATTATTTGATAATATTGATTAGAAAAGTACTAGTTTCGCTGGGAGATTATTTCACTTATAGCAACACATTTTTCCTATAAGAAGTTTTTAAAAACATCAATATTAAGTTTTTTCTATTAAAGATATTTGGACTAGAAACTTGACCGGTAAGGTTTTGTGTTTTTGCAGTGATATTATTTCCTTTTAAAATCAGCAGGATAAATTTCCCAGCAGGCCACAGAAGTACAAACACTACTGAAAGTCTACCTGGATACACCACCAACTCTGAAAATCTGCCTAGTAACAGGCCTCTATTCTGAGATTGGTGTTAGAGGCGCGTCGTGGTGCAGCAGAGGGGAGTAAAGACGTGTGAAGTCTGTCTGAGAGACGAAGTGAGAACTACTTAAAAACCAGCGCCAGACACTAAGAACTCTAAAGAAACTGAGATTATTGAGCACAAAGATGCATCACACATTGGTTCACAAAAACAAACTGAATCCCTTAAGATCAGCATATGTCCTGTCAATGCATGTAACTGTTGAACTTTACCCATGTGACTCTTTTTGAGCCCAGACGGTGCATTAACATCCATCCTCATTTTTGTGCTTTCGCAGCAGTGTAGTGGTTGTAATCAACACTTGAGAAAACTGTGAGGATGAAGGATGAGTAACACTTGGTGTGTGTGAGAGAGGGTTTGGTGGGTGTTGGAAAGAGTTGTTGATGCAAGTCAGAGGAACTTACAAAATCAACTCAAGTAAAAACAAAGAAGGGAAAAATAAACTCCATTGAGGCTTTGTCCAGTGTGGCCAATCTGTTAAGTTCAACAGAAGGTTTGTTTTTACTCTTTGCAGCTTTTATTGATATAGAAATTCAGCACTAAACCTGATTGTTTCCTCTACTGTCAAAAATAAAAAGTCCCAACATGATTTGGAGAATCTGAAGGAAGTAAAAACCGCTGCTGAACTTTGCGTGTTAAATAGTTGCACAGTTTGTGATGGGTAGCTCATGTTGGTTTGCATTCATGAAAATAGAAATTACTGTTGCCTCTGTGCTGAAGAGGGTCAGGGCCACTGGAAAAAAGACGACCAAACTAACCCAACTTTACAAGATAAAGAAGCTTGTTCTAAGTCAATAATTCCTGAATATTCATTTAAAAAACTACCAGACTGGCAGATTATTGTGCTTATGGCATGAAAGTTAAATAATCTGCTGATGGAACTAGTACTTTTTCACCATTATTAATGAATTATTGACTCTAAGCAACATATATCTTACTGAAAAGTTACTTGTAAGTTAGTTTTGTCTTATTTCAAGTGTACTAAGATATTTGCAGTAGAAACCAGTCCGAAAGTACTTCGTATGCACCTGCTCAAAATAGTTTATAGATGCACACATCTATAAAAATCTGGTTTCACATGTGATTATAAACACCAGATAAAAGTTTTAGCTAGCAAAATGCCTCAGACACCATGTGACACACTGCTAAAGATGTAAAGTTTGAGGACGAAGTGAGGCGAGCACAACAGAAAAAGATTTGCTCTATTAGAAGAAAATGATTCCCATTCCCACACACAGAAGCTGCAGTGTTGTCCTTTTGTTGTGAAGCCATCAGAATCCAATTTCTCCTTCATTAGGCCCAGGTAGGAGGTAGTATGCAGCCACTAGGTAGCCAGGCTCGCTGCCGTCCCTGAGCACACACACACACACACACACACACACACACACACACAGACACAAAGCCTCATACCCACCCCACCAAACACAAACACCAACACACACACAATAACA
>NW_015114250.1:100397-117942 GCF_001443285.1 Poecilia latipinna | reverse complement strand
GCCGTGCCCGAGCGCACACACACACACACACACACACACACACACACACACACACACACACACACACACACACACACACACACACACACCGTTACAGAGTCTAAACGCCTGTTATCTTCCCCACAAAGCTGTAACATCAATAAGAGTCCTGTAACAACACAGCTGACACACACAAACACGACCGCACACTCAGGAATAATTTTTTAGATGCAAGATGAGAGGGCCACAGTGGCGGACACACACACATACAGCAATCAGAGTCCAGTAATGAAACTCCCAGGTCCCTCTGGAGGAGAAATAACAAGGTCTCAGGCACTGAAAAGAGATCCATAGTTTGTCTTTAATTGACCTGATCTATTACTGCACATGATGGATGGATACACAACAAACACTCTTAGATCCTCTCTCTCTCTGTCTCTCTCTCTCTCTGCCTCTCTCTCTCTGTCTCTCTCTCTCTGTCTCTCTCTCTCTTTCTCCTGGGTGAAATTGCGCTGTGTGCAGTGAATCAAGCCAATCACTTTGGCATGTTAGAAGGTCAACAGCTGCTGAGTGGATGGTGTTCACACATCAGCAGTAGGAGAAATGTAGACATACCAAGATGCGCCGCTGGAAGAGGCAGTTTCACTGAGTTAAAACCTGCAGTAGTTGGTCAAGAGGGATGGAAGTGTACGGCCTGCGTGGCTGAGCAGCAACCGGGATGAAGCCCATTAAACGGAAGAGGTCCGACTTTAATTCCTGCTCTTTGGTAATTGGCCCATTGGGGGTGATTTGCATTGTTTCCATGGCAACAAGCTTGTTTCTCCATAAGTAAACGCAGCGGGAGGTCAGGAAAGCGGGAGTGGAGTCAGTGAGTTGTTTTATGTCGGGAGAAGTCAAAGAGGACAAGGGGGAGAAGAAGTTCTGGTAAAAATCGCTGCATATTTTCAAGGTGTTTGTCTGAAGGACTGAACGGCCGACAATCAGCTCAGATTTAGTTTCCTCAGCATCAGCTGGAAAGAGGATGAAGTTAAGTAAATGTTTTCCTCATCAAAGCCTAAACAATAAATTAATGTTTCGTTGGAAGCACTTATAAAAACAATATATTATAACAACTTACAGACTGTTAATTAAAAAGTTTCACAAAGCATTAATTAAAGCCAGAGTTTGTCTGCCTTGCTTTTTCTGAGACGTAAAATCAATCCTCTAATTTGGTGTCAGCTCACCTCCAAGGGGATTTAAGACTCTGGACGGCTTTTCCACGATACGGCTGAAACCAGAAGTTTACATAAACTGAATAAAAAGACGCATATCTTTACGTCAGACTAAGCTTCTCATTTCAGATGGGCTTCCTTTTTTTGACAGGGACACATTTTTAAACAAAGTCTTCATTAAACCATGGTAAATAATGAAATTTGTCAATGCAATTGCAGACAGCAATTGGTCCGTAATGTTGTAAGCATGGGCAAAAGTAAGTATATTTCAGAGGTTTGTCGTATTGATTAAGAATTAATTATTCTGTGGATTTTTGTCAATGATAAATCATTACAAGATAAATAAGATCTGCAACATGTTTGTCCCTCAGAATGATGAACTGATGATGGGAAAACAGACGGAGGAAGAGGCTGGGTGTAAGGAGTGCAAGTCTAAAAGCTTAGCAACGAGTTGACAGGGTAAAGATGGCGAGGTGGTGGAGGACAGATAAAAGCACAGATAAATGGAAGACGGTTTTACTCGTTTAGTGACCAGGGAAGGTCGGAGCAACTTTGAGTTTTCTGGCGACTTGCTTCGTGTAAAAGCAGCGGAGGTGAGCAGAGTGGATTAGAGCTGAAAGCGGCATTTTCTGACACGGGAAGTCAACAGCATGGTACGCCGAATTGGACAAGTGATGAAAAGTGGGCCAATTTTCATCACCTCTCCTGGTGTGAAAGTTTCATTTTCTCTTTGTGTTGCTGTGCAGAGAAGAAGGTTGGCTCATGTTTACATAAAAAAAAAAAAAACTTTGCACAAACCCTTTTTAAGCTGATATGAATGAAGGCAAAATGCGCTGCAGGACAAAATGATTAGAAGAACCAGATTTCAGCTTGAACTTGTTTTGTGTTGGAATCTGAAATAGATGCAGAATAACAATAAATTTAAAACTGAAACCTGCAACAAAGAAGAGATTTTAAAGACTGCCTAAGCAGTCAAAAAATCCATAATACTTTAATATTCATTAAGAATCAGTTACTTCATGGCTTACGTTAAAGTGAAGTGAGCTTGTGATGGCGATTCCTTTACTCTTTGGGAACCGGAAAGGAATAAAGTTAGAATCTGCATAGCCCCTTTTTTCCTCAGACAGAGAACGAAGAGATATAATGTACCGGATGAAGAGTCAGATCGTCTCAGTGATGGTTCCCCGCTCTGGGCTGGGGAACTATTGCTTTTCCCAAGAGCAACAGTTTAAAGGGTATCTATTATGCACATGTGTCTTTTTGCATGTCTTTATACTTTCTTTTGGGTTTCTGCTGCTTCTAAGAACAGCCCAAGTTTAAAAAAACAAAACAAAAAACACGCAACTGTGTTTTGGCAATAAGTTCATGTTTTCTGGTGTCTGGAAAACGAGCCGTTTGAAAAATCTCCTCGATGTTAAGTTACAAACCCTGTTACTTAGCAACCCAAGCTAAGTTCCAGAAGCGCTGTACAATGGCTGCTGGAAAAAACTGTTTTGTTGTTGACTTTTCATCCAGAAACCACTTGTTGTATTCTTGTTGATTGTGCAGGAGGCTCTACTTCTCCTTTTCAAAGAGAAGTATGAACAGTTTTACAACTGTGCATATGTTTGCAGCCATTTTCATATGCGAGTGTAAACGTTGAGCTGTGGGGCGTGGCCAGCAACAGGTTATTTGAATTTATTTATTGTGTCATTTAAAAAAAATGTTTAAACCAATTTTGAGACATTTTAAATCGATTTTGAATGATTAAATTACAATTCCAGTCATTATGTGAATTGATTTTTTTGGCACACCCATTTTTCTTGGTATTGGTACTAATTAAAATGTAACAATTTTTAAGCTTCCACAATGATGTCATTTGATCATATACAAATGAGATTTGATTGATAAAATAATATTTAAGTGCAGCAACATTACCTTGACATATGTGAGTCCAGAGGGCCACATACATAGTTGTGGCGGGCCGGATTTGGCC
The DNA here is from genome assembly GCF_001443285.1 of Poecilia latipinna. Classification (NCBI taxonomy): domain Eukaryota; kingdom Metazoa; phylum Chordata; class Actinopteri; order Cyprinodontiformes; family Poeciliidae; genus Poecilia; species Poecilia latipinna. Next base: position 114,777 of record NW_015114250.1, on the reverse strand, counting down.
TGCGGTCCTTGAGTTTGACACCAGTGCTGTAAATGATTCACAGTGTAAAAACTCTAAAAGGTATTAAAATGCTTAGTCATGTCAAATTTTATTTTTTTTAAGCCAATTAATCTTTTTTTAATTCTTTCATTTCATTTTCAACATATGATGTAAAGTTAATAAGTTATTTATCATAATTCCTAATTGACTTAAACATTTTACTTGCTTTTTGGAGAAGGAGAAAACTGAAGATCCCACTGTTATTATGAAAATATGAGGAAATTAATAATTAAATTGCATTTTTATGTAGTCCTGAAGCATTATATTTTAACTCAAAGAAGTTCTCTTTACTTTTCAGACAACATTTGGGTCACATTCTTCTGAAATCCTTGAGAAAACATTTGAAGGGAGTTTTATTTTTATCTTTTTTAACTTTTTTATTTTCGCAGGGTCACTGCTTCCCTGAACTGTTTGGATGGTTTTAAAAGCGAACAAAACAATCCACCTTCAAACCCAAAGGGAAGAGCTGTTGTGGCAGAAGAGACGTCTACTCCTGACGGTTTTTAAAGATCCTTTGACACCGAAGGTTTCTCAGTCTGTGATCAAAGGCGAAATGAGCTGTTTGACTCTTCTGCTGCATCTCTGATCAGTGCAGCTGGGTTAAACTTTTAGCACTTTGGAGAAAGATGGACTTACTCTTTACTCAGTAAGCCGTGACATTTTTCCATCCACTGGCTGATTAACAGATGCAGTGACCTTCCACTATAACATTAAATTCAGATCAGATGTTGTGGACCTAAGAAAATAAAATAATGCTCCAATCATTAAAATGTGATTGTGCCACGTTAATGATTTGATTCCAGACTTTAGTTAAACTCAGCAACACTGAGCTGTAAAAAAGCATAAACGGCTTAAAAAACATACAGCATTGTTAAACCCCCCCCCAAAAAAACTAACATATATTTGTTAAAATATTGTTTTAAATAAATAATTCCTTAATATTAATTTTTAAAAGTACTAATTCCACTTGCAGATTATTTCACTTATAACAAGATATTTTTCCTACTGACTTAAAATAAGCTCCTATTTCTTGCTGAAAAGTTATTTGTAAGTTTTGTTTTATTCCAAGTATAATTAGATTGTTGCCCTAAAAACTAGACAAAAACACTTTCTGTACTAATCTCTATAGGACAAAATAATAATAATAATAATAATAATAATAATAATAATAATAATATTTTTTTTTTACTTTTTCACTCCAGAAAAATCCATCAGTCATTAATTCAAGTTTATTTGTGTAGCACATTTCAGCAACAAGGCAGTTCGAAGCGCTTTACTTAATAAAAACACACTGAAACATTACATTTTATCAGCTGTCGCCATTATAAATATCATACATGATGTTGGTCAGTGTTTCATTTATAAAGCAACTTTAAACTCTAAAGAGTTTAGATTTAAAGGAACTCAGTGTTTCGCTGTTTTCCTGTTTCCTGGAAGGTTTTCCAGATTTGTGGTGTGTAGATGCTGAATGTTGCTTTTTCATGTTTGGTTCTGGTTCTGGATGCAGAGCAGAACCAGGAGACCTGAGAGGTCTGGAAGGTTGGGACAGCAGCAGCAGATCAGGGATTTATAAACCAACAACAGTATGTTAAAGTCTCTGCTCTCAGTGAAGGACTGTAGAACTGGGTGATGTGATCTGTCCTCCTGGTTTTAGTCAGAACGCCAGCAGCAGCGATCTGGATCCGCTGCAGCTGCAGTGCTGGTTTTACACACTGTTGCAGCTAAAGATAAAAGCATGCATGAGTTTCTCTAGATCTTGCTGAAACATTAGTTCTTTAACCCTGGAAGCGTTCTTCAGGTGATAGAAGGCGACTTTGTAACTGTCTTTATGTGGCTCTGAAGTTTCAGGTCTGAATGGTGCAACTTGTAAAAATGTGTTTGAAAGTAAAAGTTTAGCAGCTGGCTTTACCATCGCCGATGACTAATGAAGACAGAGGTTAATGACAGAGCGACAGTGATTGTTTTTCAGGCGGCGCCAAGCCGCCGTCCGGCTCCTGAGGAGTGACCTTTCTTCAAAACAAGCTGATTGCAGTCATCCAGACACACACAGAACTCTCATTAGCACAGCGGCTCCACGAATAGCATGGGGGGAATAAAGCACGCAGTCAAACAGTGATGCTGACAATAATGAGAACGTTTGTTTCTTGTGGTGGCAGGTCAAGGTGATAATGACTTGCTTCTGTGATTGAGAGTTAACAGTGTTGTTGATTGGAGCTTAATGAGAGCCTTCTTAATTGTGTCAATGAGGGAGAGAAGTTTGAGGACGGTTTGTAGAGCGTGATGAAGAGAGGAAGTGATGATGAGTTTACAGAGAGAGGAGCTGTTCACACGGGCGAGGCAGATGAAGACAGGGAGCAGATGGAGAGAAGCTAGTTAGTACAAGAGATCGTATCTCTGTGGCACAGATAAGTCCACAAATACATCCCCCCTCTCAGCTGATTTGATGCACCGCATTGCCTCTGCTCTTTGACAGAAAGTGATGAACACAGGGTCACGATTTGATGTATTTGAGCTGTGAGATCAGAAATCATCCAGCAGAGCTGTTGGGCCTAAATCACTCGGTTTATAGATGTGGCCTTCGAGCCATACTTCACATCACACACAGCCAGCTTCTCCTGCGCCTCATCTCAACAATCAATCCCGTCTGTTCGCAGCTCCAAGACGCTGCAGAGGCACAGGCTGATGCCATCATTATCTGCAGCTTCGGTCCGAGCTAAACGCAGGATTAAAATGAGCAGCTTCTGTTACATTAAAATGTGATTAAAAATAACATAAAACATGTCCTTAAATTTTACTGAAAGTTCATCTAGAAGTATCACACACCCAGGTTATAAACCGTGCAAAGGTATCAGTCAGGAGTAGGTTTTAACTAAAAAAACATAGAACTTTGTTGCTTGTTGATGATGGCATATTGTTTTTATTTCTATTGTAGTGGAGTCTCTGGTCACTTTCCATTGTCTTGCAGTTTCACATGAGCTGTTTCTAATTTGAACTGATTAAGCAATTGCTTTACTGAAACATGATGTAAAGTGAACAAAAGGTAGAAAGACCAAAATGTCTGAGATGTTAATTCCTTCTCTTCTTTGCCTCAAAGTTTGTGGCTGAGATATTTTCACACAAAATGCAAGAAAACTGTGTGAGCAGGAACAACATCAGACACAAGCCTTTCTTCTTTATTTTAAAGCTTAAAGTGATGAAAGTGAATGTTGGTAAAACCATTTTCACACAAAATAATGTTGAGATAAAGTTGCCAATGTATGAAAGTAATCAAAAGCTTTGATTACTGTCGCAAGTTATTGAGGTCTAGATGTTGAAGTCAGAACTGTCAAGTCCTTTAGACCTGTTGCAGAGTAACGTCATGTGCACAAAATCCCGCCGCCAGCTTCCTGCTGGAGGGCAAAAAGCTGCTGGCTAACAATGACTGGCATCGGTTTTAGCTGTTATCGATGCAACGTGCTGAATCTTAAATATATTGGTGATGTATAAAAGAAAAAGGGACCCAGTGCTTTGCTTCTAAAAGTGCAAATGTGCTATAAAAATAAAATTACCTTAAATTACCTTCTAGTTGTCAACACTAAGACAACGAGATAACAAGGTCAGGAAAGGTCAGGAAAAAGTTTGAAGTAAAAAAAAATGATTGAGAGAAGGAAGTAGCTGTGCTAGCTTGACTTTGACAACCGTGACATGTAGATGAGATGTGGAATTTGGTTTGACTGTGTTCAGTTCAGAAACAATAGAAAAACTCAACACCAATTCTGTGTTTAAACGAGCTAATCAACGCTAAAAGCGTCAGTATCTAATCTACTACAGTGATCACTTATTAATAATCTCAAAATAAACATCAAGCCTGAAAATATAAAACTGCAACAAACTGAATGTTTTGTTCTTTGTGTGGGAAATGTTTTTTAGTGTTGAATCCAGTGGAGTTGTTGTCAGTCAGTTGTTATGACAACGGGTTCAGCATATAATACGACAAATTAAGAATATGAGTGGCTTTGAATTGTGATTCAAAGATTTTTCCATGTTGTTTTCCCTTCTTGTGGCTCACTGCACTAAATTATTAACACCTACATCTGCAGGTTTTGTTAATGAAATTGTTCTACTGCAGCAGCGCAGCTATGGCAGCGAGAACAAGAATCATCTTTTTGCCCTCCAGCGGTTAGCGCAGCGTAACATTTCTGGATGTAAACAACAACATGTCATGTGTCTTTAGCTACATATTTAAACTGTAATAATCAGATTAAGTAAAACATGTCCAGTTCATGCTGAGGTGAGATCCATTAAATTGTTCAGCATGAACTGGATGAATATTCATCTTGTCATTTTTATACAAATGTGTTCGGTTTTCTTTTTTTGTGACTTTTATCAGGAATGACTTTTCTCCTCGCTTCTTTTCTCCAACCAGTCAAGCGATTGATCTATGGACCACCATGAGGCATCCTTCTCTCTTTCATATCCTATTACAGATTCTCCCTCAGGCCTCGAATTTAATGAAAAAGGAATGAAAGAAATCCCGGCTCGGCAAACCTGGTGCATTGGGTTAACCTATTATTGGCCATTTCAAGCTGCTTTAATTCTGCGACTCCGGCATTAGCGGGTTGTGTACATAATAAAGACAGCTGTCTCTGAACCTGCTTGTGTCCCGGTGGCATGTTGAAGCCCTGGTCAGGATCATACTTAGAGATCCCAGCAGGTGGGGGGAGAAAAGGAGGCAGGAGAAATAGCTGCAAGGAGAGAAATAGATCAGAAGTATATTTTCTTCTTTGCAATGTATATCGAGGGCATTTCAGCAGCAGTGTGCAGTCTTAAAGGGCCAGTAACATGTAAAATAAACTTTTTTGAGCTTCGCACCATGTTATAATGTTATTCCCTCATCAGAAACATGTCTGGAGTGTTACCTTGATTTTTTTTCATGCACGTTTGAGAAATACTTTAACCTCCATGGTAAAACTCCTGGCTGGGCCTAGCATTCTGAGAAAATAGTAGTGTAAGTTTACTATTTTCCCCCAAAAATGTGTGGCATATCATTCATAGATGCCCAGATGTAGAAGCTTTAGACTTGATCTAGGTCAGGGGTGATCAAAGTGCGGCCCAGGGGCCATTTGTGACACTCTGGAGGATTTTGGGAGGCCCAACAAGAGCAAATCTAGCTTGCAAGCTTAAGCGGTTGATGCAGATGGACAATATTTCAGCATTTTTTTTTCACATAAATAACATCTTCTTAAAACATATTAGGTACAAAAAACAGATCCCCCTTTATTAACAAGGTTTTTGCATTTATATTAATTTTGGACCAATTACCACAAATATTGATCCACTTTTTCCCAAAAGCAAATCTTACTTATATAAAAAAACAATCAACCCAGAAACTTAGAAACTGTTGGCCTTCTTTATGTCTTATAAATATCTCCAATAATTTTCCATTTTCTACAAAAAAATTACAATTTTGTTCATTTGAATGAAATTTAAATTGTTTAGTGTATTCTTGATCAGCTAAAATAAAAAAGCCACTAAAACTTTGTTTTAAAAATATTATTAGAAAACAAAGTCGTGGTGTAAAGTTTGGACTCCACACTGCAAAAATACAAAATCATACCAAGTATTTTTGTCTAGTTTCTGGTGCACATATCGTAGTACACTGGAAATGAGACAAAACTAGCTTACTGCTAACTTTTCAGCACCATATAGGAGCTTGTTTTAAGTAAATAATTCCTTAATTTAGATTTTAAAAAGTATTTGATCCATTGTCAGATTATTTCACTTATAATGAGACATTTCCCCATTTCTCCCAGTGGAACAAGTACTTTTTATAATTATTAAGGAATTATTGACTTAAACAAGCTCCTACATTTTGTTGAAAAGTTACTTTTTAGTTAGTTTTGTCTTGTTGGAAGTGTACTAAGATATTTCCATTAGAAACTAGAATAAAAAAGCGCGGTGAGATTTAGTTTTTGCAGTGCACTGCACTAGGTAGATTTCCCAGAGGAAATGCCATTTAATGTTTAATGACTTGCTGAACTAGTCTTTATTTGAGAACTTTTCTCCCATCCTTATCAGTGTTCAGGTTTCTGTAGGTTTCTGTGTTTCTGCTTAAATAAAGTCTAATACTAAAGCCGGATCACTGGAATGAAGTTTGAAGTGGCTCCACTGTTCGCCATCCTGTGAATGTTCTCCGCACCGCCGAGAATACTCTCCCACACTGTGATTTATCTGTATGACTGTCGAACAAATTAACTATATTGCCAAAGTCGTTTGCAGTATATTACAGCTGGCTATAAGAAGCACATCAAAATAATGGAGAAAAATGATTTGGTTGCTGTTGTGTCCTCGAACGCCCACAGCTTCAGTCTCCGGGTTAATAAATGTGTGCTCAACAGGGGTTTGCCAGCACACACACGTCGTCGTGCAAACACTGAGGTGGAGTCGGTCGCTCGTCTGATGCTGAGAGTTGGAATCCGGCTCTGCGAAGTGGTTTTCATCCTGCTTTCCCCAGAGACACAAAGTTACACAGATCCAGTTTTTCTGTGTTTGATTTGTTCAAAGGCTAAAGGCTGATTGCTTTCTCAGCACCCGTGTCGCATCAGAAGGGTTGATAATAACAGCCTAGAAATCTACATAGAGGAGTGTTTGTTGTTTGTGAAGTTGGTGTTGATTACTGGCGATTTACTGGCTTCTTGTGTGTTTGTTTGAGTGTGTACTCCAGTCATCCTACCCTCTTCTGTCCTCCGTTTCTCACAGTTTCACCGTAAACATTGTTTTGCGTCTGTGTATGCAAGCTTAGCTGTGCTTTGCACTTTTCAGAACATCAAACTGAGTTGAGCTGGGTGAAAGTCTTGAGTCGCCAATCGTTTCTTTGTTTTTTACATCCAAGCTTTCCTTGGATAATCTAGAATTGTGCTGCCACTCTGTTATGTTTGTTCTGATTGTTTTTCGTCATTATGTCTGTAATTGCATGTTTTGGATATTATTCTCTCTGGAATCTGCTGGAAGCTTTTTTCTCTCACTTTTTAACAGTTGCAGCTTATAGTTGTTATGATGTGTAACTGTGGCAACAAAGCTAAGAGCAACTAAGAGCAGCTGATTAGAATCTCAAAAGTTCAGATAGGATCTGAACTGTGACCTCAAGTCCAAGAGGAGTTGGAAAGGACGTTTAATGGAAGCAGAGCAGAACCAAAGAGCAGAGAGAGGAGGAAGTTCAAATCATCTCTTCTCAGCATCCATCATAATCGTGAGCAAGGATCGTTTCCATGACTACAACATCTGGAGCGGCAAAAACAAAAGAGGTGGATTAGCATCGCCTTCCAACAACTGATGGAAACTTTACCGTGGAACATCAAGCCGTTAGCGATTCATGACAGTCTCACAAGTCTTCAGTCAGAGGCCTCTTTAGATATGTGGTGAGACTGACTGCTACTGGAGATCCTTCCTGTCCACAGCATCACTGCCTGCGAAGACACTTTTATTATATGAATAACAACATATAACAGGGATAAATAAAGTATTTTTGAATTGAATTGAAGAAGTGAAGACACAAAACTCAGCTGCACGCCTGCTCACTTGCACCCACAGGAGGGAACATATTACACCCATCCTCAAAAGCTTGCACTGGCTGCCTGTATCTTACAGGATGCACTACAAAATCCTGGTACTGACTTTTAGAGCTCTTCATGGACAAGCGCCAGACTATATTAAGAACCTCATCCAGCCTTATGTTTCGACTAGGAGCCTCAGGTCGTCGAATCAGAACTTGCTGATGGTTCCTCGGACCCTTTTTAAGACTCGAGGAGACAGATCTTTTAAAGCTGTGGCGCCTCGCCTCTGGAATGAGCTACCTTGCACCATTCGATCTCTGGATTGTATAGACACTTTTAGGAAACAACTTAAGACCCACTTTTTTAAACTTGCTTTTTAGCGTAATACTTGTTTTATTGTTTTGTATGTTGCTTTTAATTTATTTATTTTTTTACATTTTGTGCAGCACTTTGTGACCCTGGTCTGTGAAAAGTGCTATAGAAATAAAGTTTACTTACTTACTTACTTACTTAAAAAAGCTTCACCTTTTAATACTTAAGAAAAAAATCTTTTCAGAAACCTTGTTCTATATTTCTGGCAAACCAGGTTTTCCTGGTTTGAAAGTTTTTCCATCAGTGTTGAAGTTGATGGTGAATGCATCGTTTTTTCCTCTTTAAGTTGTAAAGTAACCTCAGGTTTTAGATTCAGCAGGATGTTAGCAGCACAGACTCATTTCATTCTGATAAAACCTAAAGGTTAAGTTGCCATCCAGAGGTAAAAATGAATCAGCCTTTGCTTCAGGAAATGCCCTGACTGAGTTAAACTGATTAAAGAAGAAATGCTTTGATATCTCATCCATACAGTTTGATAAATACTTCCCTAAATGCTGTCTGAGCCTCTTCTGTACCTGCGGTCTCAGCTGTATCTCAGAATATGAGGAACTACAGTCTCCTGGGTGTCTGTTCATCTGATTCTTGGATCGAGTCGACTGTGATGCGCTCCAGACTCTTCCCTTGGGTCTCTGTGTTGTACTGACCAACAGGCTGACCTTTTCAAGACACATGAGGAGGAATGGTTTGGTTTTTCTTCCATGCTTTCTCCTGTTTCTCTTCATCCTTCACCTGAAATGCTGGTTTGCTGAAGGGCAAGGCCTTCAAAGGAATCGATTTGTTGGAAAGAAAAGGATTAAAACTCTTGCTGTTTGTGTAAGTAAAATCAAAAACACGCAAATGGAAAAAATATCACTGTATCGTATGAGGAAAATAATTAACACAGAAACTCCTGATCCAAAAGTTAAATTAGTTTCACTGCTACCTTTTAAACTATGCTTGAAATTTGGACCACACCAGAAAACCAAATAGTCAAAATTTGGGGTGTCCAAAGGCCATTGGTGGCCTCTGGACTAATTTAGTGAGGCTCAAGATGGTACCCATTTGGCCCTTTTATGATCTTTTTACGAAGTTTATTTCGTCCTAAACAGAAAAGATTAAGTACAAAACTAAGACTTTTTCTTTTATTAGCCATTGTTTTGCTTTTGTTTTATTTGACAGGAAGTCGTGCCACAAACATCCAACATTTTACTCAAAACAAAGTTGGTCACACCCATCCAACATACAGTAAAATTCACCTTGGACCCAACTTTAAATGAGGCATGTTTATAGACTGAGTCGGTAGGTTAGCAAAAACTTACATTTAATCCATGATTTTAGAAATAATTGCTTGTAGTATAACCAGTACAATAAAAATATATATTTCAAGACGAAACTGAACATTTCTTCTGGAGAAAATTAATAGACTACTTAAAATTACCAGTTTCTCTGATTTTACTTTTTATACTTGTATATTTGAGTAAAATGAACATTGAACTTTTACTCTATGAACTACTGACAACAGGTCTCCGAAATTACAAGCAAAAATCTGGTATTTATTTGCAGAAAATGAGAAATGGTCAAAATAATGAAAAAGATGCAGTGGTTTCAGACCCCAAATAATGCAAAGGAAGCAAGTTCATATTCATTTAGTAATGTTTTAACTCAGGAAGAGTTCAGAAATCAATATTTGGTGGAATAACCAGGAGGCTTTGGATGGGGTGCAGTGCAGTGGGCTCTTTCAGCCGGTTGTTTACCAGTGAGGTGGGGTTGGATGGATTTAACCTGCAGGATCAGACAATGAGCGCCAATAAAGGACAGACTGTATGTGTGTTGGAAAATGGGTCACATTTTGTTTGAAACCTGGTTTTAAAATCAGTGCATCCATGCTTACCTGTCATGCTCTGTGCAGGTTTATGTTTCTGGGCTCATTAGGAGACACCAGCCGACTTCAGGGACTCTGTTCCTCGTCCAGTTCCTAACTACTGATGAAGAGGAGGGAGGAAGATTAGTAGGAAAAGCAAACAGGATCTGATGGAGAAGAACAAAATGAGGAAAATTAAACGGTTTGACTGTGTTTAGAGATTAAACTGGAGCATCTATGTAGGTAGAACAGGTGCAACAAAAAACTGAAAAGAAACAAGAAATGTGGAATATATGAACTGCGGCTGAATGAGAAGGAAGACAGGACTGAAGATGAAAAGAAATGCAGGAAGATAAGTAGAATAATACATAGACAGGGGAAAAATTGACATTATTACTGCCTCATTGCAGTCACTGCTATCTGCGTCTGCTCATATTGTGTTTGCTTTGGCAATAAGTACTTCTTTATTCCTCGCCAGTAAAGCACCTTTTCAAATGAACTGGAAGAAATGAATGCACAAATTTAAAATCCGCCAGCTGAGTACTTTCCCAGCTCAAAACTCAATCTTCCTTCGTATTTTTTTTCTCCTATTTGAGATTGGTGACGGATAAATTGAGTCTTTGCCATTCTTTCTGCGGCCACAGCAATGGATGGGGGCCCGACTTTTCTGCTGGGATAAAAGCCATGCTGATAAAAGCTTTATGGAGCTCTTATGAAAACTCGCCGCTGTCGCAGGAAGGCGTTTTAATAATATAAACACGCCATATTCATTTATCAGCAACATAATTTGGAGTTTGCATATGGTGCAGACTGCTTGGAAGATTTTAAAAGTCTGATGGATGTAGATGTTATCTGCAGTTCTCCCTCATAAAGGTTATGGTTGAAGCGTGTCGCATTCATCCTTTAAGTACTTTCTGTCTTCTGCTACATGCATAACATCTGGTTTAAATGTGACACATAATGGAAAACAAAAAGTTCTGAGATGAGCAAGACGTAGGTCACGACTCAAAATACCTCTGCTTTTGTTTTCCAAACTTTGAGATAAATCTGGAGGTGGATTTGGTTCCTTGATTCAGTGTTGGACTGATAAAGACCTTAATGCTTAGAAAGGCTCTTAATTAATGGAAATGACCAGAATTTATCCAAATGGTCCTCACATTATAACTACATTTTATTTTTTAACATTTTGAGACTTCCAACTAGTAATTGTGCAGCTTTTTAAATGCTAATTTAGTGCTAACAGGTGTTTGACCAGATCTGATCAGAGGTTGCATGTTGGAGCAGGTCTGAATGGAGTGGAGCTAAATCAAGGTGATTAAATAGAGATTATGCCAATTTTCCAGAGTGTCACTAGAGACCATGAATTTCCTGGAACTTCTGTGAAAAAAAAAAGGTGATTAATTTGTCATGAAAGCATTTTCTTATTAAACACATTGTGCTGCGAAGGAAACGGTGTCTAAAACCATTTGGTTTTCATGAAGACTTTCATTGTTATCTACAGATTTAGATGATGCGACTCCGGCAGCTTATTGGATGGTACGGCTCCCGTGGAGAGACAGAACAAACGACCATCAGGGAATCCTGATAAGTTTTGAAATGTAGAGCAGAATATTAAAAAGGAAACCCTGTGAGGGATCCCTCTTTGAGCGATCAAGGGGAAAGGTTTTGAAATACAGATCTGTCTTCAAAGACGAGGTAAAACACCTGAGGTACCATCACGCAGCGTATCAAACTCCCTCGAGTTAATGTAGAAGACGTTTTCTTTTGTAATCCATCCCGGCTGTTAGAGATATAATTGAGTGACATTATTGTAACGAGCAGCTGTATTCATCGTCTTCTTCTGGGGCCTGCAGCGTCTCCCATCTTTTCCCAGCCGATGACTTTTTCTGTTTTATTATGCAGAGGGATTCATTCACCCCTCCGCTCTGTCTGCAGCTCTCCTTCCAGGTCACACCCTGCATCTCTGCGCCTGTCACTCCGTCATTCTCAGCCAATTAGTGGCAAGCTCCGGGTGTTTAACCCCAGGCCTTGCTGTCAATTGGCTCGTTATGCCACTGCTTTAAACCCTTCCCTACGGCGCCCTGATTCTGTCCCCCGACTCTCAACCCTATTTTATAAACTCCATCTTTGACTAAACATCTTATTCATTTCTTCATTTGCATTTCCTTTTTGTAATTTATTGTCTTTCTGCTAAATCGTATTTTTGCTCCTTTCTTTCTCATTCTTGCTGTTTAATACAACCTCTCTGAGCCCCATATTCCTGCACATTTCCACAACTCAATTGTCCCTTTCCCTGCCTGTAGGCAGCAATGGTATTAATAAAGCTGGATTTGAAATAGATTTCCTTTCTGCTCCATTTTGAATTACATTACAGCGTAGTTTTGGCTCCAAGCATTCCTCTTCCTGTGGTTTGATAACACAATATACATTCATTCTGTGTGTGACGGATTGCAGTCGCAGCAACATAGGATGCTGCAGAGCCCTAATCTGTCTGCAGCTGCGTCACAAACCCCGTCTTTGCGACTGTATTACCGGTACTGGGGTAATGATGTTACATAGAGTTGTTCTAGGCCAACATTTTTTTAAATAAATAAATATTAAACATTATTTTGAGATTATGAAACAGGAAAAACTAGGATCAAATGCAATAGAGAGTGAGTTACTCAAACCGTCAGACATTAACAAGTGTTTTGCATCTTTGGTGCTGTTTTCTTGAGACTTGTGCTTTAGGCGAACTAAATCTATTAACTAAAAGTAATTCTCACCAATAGAATCCCAATTTCTCCATCTAATATTTTTCTAACTACATATAGTTCATTTGGTTATTGTTTTAGTTTTGCCTCATTTGTGTAACTACCAATGTTTATTTTTGCATTAATGGTTAAAAGAAGGATGGTTTTCTTGTGAAAGGTCGATACAAACTGCACTGGTGAACTTTAGAGATCAGGAAAATCTTTATCATGGATTCAAACTGCGTTTTAGAACAAGCTTTCTTGGCTCCAAAGTTTAATTCAGACGCTCCAAGTAATGGTTTAACTATCAGTCGTTGACTCCATGCTGGGAGGTGTAATTAAAATCCACTAAAAGGCATCTGCTCCGACTCGATTTAATCCAATTTATCCAAGACGTGAAGCTGTGGGGTGTCGCTTTGTCTGCTGCCGCCTTTCTGTGTGGCTCTTATTGTGTTCTGCTTTAAATCTCTACATCTGACGGTACATGTGTAGAGATACGCATCTGATGAGCGGAAGCATTAAAGAATGAGTCTGTGCGTCAGAGCGATGAACCGGTTTATTGAGTCTTAAAGCTGTCATGATTAGCAGGCTGATAACTGTGTAGGTACTGTGGTTCTTTTTGTTACTGATGACATGCTTTGAATATGAAGGAATATCCTTTTCTGTCTGAGAGGTAATCTGTCTCAGGGGCAGATTAGCCTTTTGTAGATGAGAAAAACTATAAGAAAATCAAATAGACATACAGTCGATGTGCACCTTGATACAGATTAATTCCTCCTATTTATAAAAACATAATGAAATGATCACTGAAATAAATGATTTGATCAGATATTACATTTCAAATATAAATTAGATATGTGTGTTTTGTTGGTTAAATGTTAAATCAGCTTGCCATACTTTCTTCTGCATGGTATTGTCTCAGCAGTTGACGTTCGTTCATAAACCAATGGAAGCAGAAGAGCCCAGAATATCCTGGTGTTAAAAATGCTGAAGTCCCGGGACAGAGAAGCTGCTTAGACTTGATTGGAAGGTGTATTATAAAGTTACAGCAAAAAATTACCTGCTATAATTGGGATTATTAGCCTGGAGTAAGAGAGAAAACATTAGGATTAATTAGTAAACTAATTAGCAAACTAAACATTTAGTTTACAAACTAAATATTTAGCTCCAAGCTACTTAGTTAACAAGCTAAATGTTTAGCTTCAACCTGAATATTTAGTTAGCAGGTTAAATATTTAGTTAGGAAGCTAAATATTTAGCTCTGAGCTAACAAAATATTCAGATTCAATGTTGATACCAAGAAGTGGAAATTTCTCTGACTTTTGTTCCTCTGAATAAACTGCTGGTGATCTGGTGCAGTCACTGTACTAAAATTAAAACGACTCTTCTGATGTTTTAAGTTGAAATTTTGTTCATGTTGAAAGGAAAAGAAAGAATAATGAAGAGGAATCATGAACAACAACTGAAACAAATCAGTTGGTAGTCCACTTCTGGTTATTGGCAATTCAATCTTCATATTAGCTAAACTCTTCACTAAATATTTAGCTTCAAATTAAACATTTAGTTTGAAGCTAATATTCAGTATTAATACTCAGTATTAGGACTACTCTGAGTTGGTCCATTACATAAAATCCCAATAAAATGTATTAAAGTTTTGGGGTTGTAATAAAAGTGGGTAAAAATCCACAAAAATGACTTTTGTAATTAAAACCTTTTAAGTAACTCCAGAATATTAGCGCATCATTTTCTAAAGGTTTAATCAGAGATAGTATGAGAAATAGGCCACCTTACCACCCACACACACCAGCGAAACACTCTGAGACACACACACACACACACACACACACACACACACACACACACAC
>NW_015114250.1:56957-95114 GCF_001443285.1 Poecilia latipinna | reverse complement strand
GAGGGTGAGAGGGGAATTTTTTTTTTTTTTATATATATATAATGTCTTATTTACTAAAACATACATTTACAGAATTCATATTTTCCTCAATTAGCAGAAAAACTCAGAGTTATCGCCCTCTATGCACGTTATTCTGCAAGAACCTGGAGTCTCCACTCATTTCTAAAGACCCAATTTTTCATCTAGCTTTAGCATTAAAACACATTTTAACAAGAGATCCAGGAAGAAGAAAATGTGGCTAACAAGTCATCTACAGGCTGAATGAGAGAACAGCAACAAAACCAGAAGAAACAGTGAAATACGATGCAGGGAGAATAAAACATAAGTGTACAAAAGAGCAAAAGATAATAAGCACAATGTCCAATATGCAATAAGAAATAAAATTAAAGATGGAAAAGGTTTTCAGATTAAAAGAAAAATAACTGTGGAGCTACAAAGCAGAGGCCGAGGAGCAGAAAGAGGCAGAAAGATTGATTTCCGCTCGTCCTCTTCCCCTCATTCTCTTCTCACTGGAACGGCTCCCTAAAGTCTCTGGATTAATGGCTCCATTTCTGCTGCTCATTCATCAGATTCAGGAAAGCATCCCACAACACAATCCCTCACTAGGCCCTCTCCTGAACTAGATACCTACCTGCCAGAACATCCTGTAGGCTCTGAGGGACTTTCAAAGACAGACAGAACAACTTTATGTCGGCTTCAGGTCAAACAACAGATTGTCTGTCAGAATATGTGGTTGTTGGCCTTCATTGGTGATAAGTGGCAGGTAACACTTAGAAAACTAAATCTGAACTGATTATACTCTAAAATAGACAGAAAATCTGAACTAGAAGCTCCTTAATCTTTAACTTTAGCATGCAGCAGTGTCTCTAGTGGTAAACATTAAAACATGGATATGAAATAAAATGAATAGTTTTGTAGAAAAACCTGTACATATGTAGCCTGTTAGCATGCTGAAGCTTGTGTGACAGTAACCTGTAATTCCAGATGATAATTAAAAATGAACTTTTAAGTAGAATATATGTCATCTGTAAGTTTCTGGAGTTCTGGAAAAGTAACTTATAATTTCCAGAAAGTGTCCTGTTATCAGATAAACCTGAAAGGTAAAGAGAATTCACAATGTTGCATTTTTGTTTCATAAAATGCTGAAGTCTCAGGTGAACTAATGCTAAACTGAGTTTGTTGTTGTTGTTGTTGTTTTTTAAAGTATGCTATGAGTTTTAGGAAATACTCTTTAATTACCTTATTTTTTTCCAAAAAGTAACTTGTAAACTCAAGAAAAGTATTCTGGAGTAGACAACCTGAAATGTCAAATTGTTACATGGAAACATAACTACTTAGAAAAAAAATCTACATGTCTTTTAAACCTTTGGTTTCAACTGTTCTGTAGTATATTTTAGTAGGTGCTTTAGTCCAGTGACTTGGTTTTTGTGGTTTGTGTTCATCGTGGCGACGTTCGGCTCTTTTGTGTTTCCTGTATTGATGATGGTGTGGAGGAGGCGGTGCTGTAATCTCTCTGCTGCATGCCTCACTGTCCCGCACTGTGCTGTAGCGCTGCCATCTACTCTGGCCTTTCACAGCGTGTGATAGCTAACATGCCAACCCTTGACCGTTCCTGATTAATGAGGCCAGCAGCCACTGTTGGGACCATATCCCTGTGGAGCCATATTGTTCTTCCTCCATGCATACATATTTTATCCCATCTGTCAGTTGGCGCGTTCTCATGCCAAACCCAGCCTCTCCATACTTATTATTGATTATTAAGTCCTGTTTTAGACACCTAATGATCTTATATTTCTCAGCACGTTCGTCTGTCATTCTGTTGATCTCGACAAATGTTAGAGGTTCAGCCAGGTCCAGAGTGGGTGTGAAGAAACGACTGAAATGGATGTGGAAAGGAATAATTAATGCGGTGTGAGGAAGGAGTGGAGCAGAAAATGAATGATATACAAAATCTGGCATTTGTCATGACCAAGGTCATCTGGGGAGGTCTCATCACTGTAACGATGTAAACAAAGTTATAATTCAAACTTAAGCTCTCCTGCTCTCCATACCACTCCATCTCTCTGCAGCTAGTTGTTTTCTCAGCAAACATTTTAGAAATCGGTTCTCGGATGACCTTCGATTTAGCAGGAAATGAGATGGAGATGAACTTCAAACCCCCTGACACTGGAGGGAGATGGGTCTATTTAAACAAACACTTAGAAATGATCCAAACTTTGTTTTAAGTCGGGTGATTAACTCTGCTAAAGCTACTTCCATCTCCGATTAGTGAGGGTTCATGTTGGCATTAGTTAGATTTACTAAAAGATTAGGATTCTTAAAAACCAAACTAGCTACAGGATTAAATAAATGTCTACTTGCTGTTGTTGGTTTTATCCCAGAACTCTGAGCAAATTTATGATTTAGTAACCTCAGGTTGAATCTTTTCTTTAAATTGACGGCCAGATAAGCTTTAATGTATTTTTGTGAAAACCTGTTTTTATTCACTCCATGACTCAGTGATGGGGGATTATAGGAATTACATCGTGTGTGTGTGTGTGTGTGTGTGTGTGTGTGTGTGTGTGTGTGTGTGTGTGTGCTATTGCTGGTAGCAGCATAATTACAGGTTAGTTCCTGTTTGCTCTCTGGAAAAGTTTAGATCTGAAGCAGGATGTACTTTCTTCCACTGGAGCAAAAGGAAAAATCTCCATTGCCTGATTGCTGGGACTGCACATCACATGACTTTGGTAATATTTACCTGTAACTGTTATACTGTAATGATGAAAAAACAAACATTTTTGACTCAATTTAAAGGCCTTCTTTGAGTAAGAACAGCATTAATAAAATATTCAGCAAGTTCGGCATTATTCCTTATGTGCCTAGTGGATCTAATTAGCATCATACCTGAATTTACACCAGTGGTTGGTGCAATGTTCAAATTTATCATTCCTAATTAATTTGACATCTGGTTGACTCCAAAAAACAAGTAAAGTTTTTGCACAGTTAGACAGACATTAAAGTTCAGACATTAAGAGAAAAAAAGATTATAAAATGATAACTTATGCTAATGCTAATAATAATTATGGTGCTAATAATGATGGTAGTGTTATGCTGGTATTGTTAGCAATTTTAATGTTCTATAACTTCACTATTTTATAACCTTATCACATTTTCTTTACAAAACTATAATTTTTGCACAAACTTTCTTTAAATGGTCCATAAATGTTGCATCCTAAAAGTTTGCAGAATATCACCCAGACATGCAGGATTTACTGTTTACACGTTTTTTTAAGCTCAGTGAAATTGTCTGATCTTCGCCAAATGGAACAAAGCGGCAGTTTATGGAGACGTTTCACTGTAATGTCATGTTGCGACACCTGGCAGCTCATGTTCATGAGAAAAGTAGGACGTTTTGTTTGGCTGTGAGGTTGTCCAGATGATCTGAATACCATACCGACAATTGCTGCAGTCACTGCTAAATGTCAAGCTGGAGGTAGAAATGGATTGTGAGTCTATAAAACCAGTATTGGTCGGCAATAAACAACTTCAATTGAGTTTTTGGACTTTGTCCAAACAAAACGTCTCACAGGAACAAAATAGAGATACTTATTAGAAGGTTTGTTTACAAACTGCGGTAAAGAAATCTTGTCTTTGGTCACCTAAAGACCTGCAGCAGATGGTAACCTCCCTGTTCTGAAACAAAACACTCAGAAATGATCCACCCCCACCAAACCCTGACCCGGGATTAAACAATAAGACAGAGGACACCGCAACAGTTCAAATCCGCAAACCAGCTGCTCTCTAAGACATTTAATACCAACCAGCAAAGGGAAAACATGAGCTCAGGTAGACATTTTCCAGACCTCTGGAGTTAAACTGATGGAAATAAAGGCACAGGGCTGGATGTGAACAGAACCAGCAGAAACATTGAGCTCAGATGGCTTCAGCTTATCCAGGATCCTGTTGTCTAATCTTTGTCTTATTTGGCTCATCTGACATCGTATTTAAGTAGCTTGAGCGAATAATCTTTTAAAGCACTCGACTGCATTCACAAAGCTATTAGTGATGTCGGTTGGATTCTTTCCCATTGATCAATCCAGTATTTAATTAAAGACAAAAATGGAATGAGAAGTTTGTGAAATATGCTTAAATTAGTTCAGTTCACGTGCAGCAGCTTATCCACTGAAGAAGATTTTCTGACCACATTTAGATTTTTTTGCATCTCTTGTCTACAATTTTTGGTGAGAAACTAAAGCAAAATATAAAAATAAAGATTTCCCCAAGTGTTGACAAAAAACTTTTTGTTTGTGAATCAATGTGGAGATCTAGAGGTAGATTTATTGGCTGGGTTGTTTATCCAGCATCCAAGGTCTGCTTTACGGCCAGGAATCATTTCTCCTGCACATGTTTTTTTTATTTATTTTTTTTAGGAGGAGCTCCACCTCCACCATTAATAAAATGTTAATTTTCCTCCAAAAAGTACAGCCTCTAAATTATGCAGTGACCTGCTTTGGTTGCCGTCGTTAGCTGATAGAAGCTAATTAGACTCACAGGAAGATGAGTTTCAACAAGCTTGTTAGACTGGAGTCAGTTGTGGTTAGAGAAGGCAGCGGATGAGGGGCCAGCATATGGTTGGGACAGTGCTTGGAGGGTGTGTGTGTGTGTGTGTGTGTGTGCGCGCGTGTGTTTGTGTGTGTGTGTGTGTGTGTGTGTGTGTGTGTGTGTGTGTGTGTGAATGGAAGTAGGACAGGTTGACTGTTGTAGCCAGAGTCAAAACTACTCAATAAAATCCAATTCTATTCATTATTTGATGACACATGAAAATATTTGAGTGAAGGTTGTTTTTTAGATGCCACCATACCAGTTTATCCAACTTTAAGTTGATCCATACCAGTTTATCCAACTTTAAGTTTATCCATACCAGTTTATCCAACTTTAAGTTTATCCGTACCAGTTTATCCAACTGGTATGGTATCAACCACAGCAGCTTTAAAGTTTTGATTCTGTTTCAAGGCAATCTCATATTTCTGAGTTTTCAAAGTTTGGGATCTGTTTGTAGCTGTAGAGAAATCGTTATGACTTGGTTTGTTCTTAAAGAACCGACTCTACGTTTTTGGCAGTGCAGTTTCCGTTTCTAACTCCAGAGCAGTCAAACTTTTCTTTAATCCTTAAATGGATCTGATTAATATTTCTGCAGATTTCTGTAAGTCTTTCTATGTTTTTCTTATGGAACTGGCAGATTTTCACTCATTTTTCTGTTTTGTTCCAAAAACCGTCTGACACCAAACTGTGCAGCTTATAATTTATTAAGAGGAAAAAACTAAAAAAGAACATTATCTGTGGCATTTGTAAGAAAATCCTAAATCCAGGAAAGACCTCAGACAGAACCACAGAAATCTGAGAGTTTTTCAACCTGTTACTGTTTTACATGCAGCTTAATGGAGGTAAAAGTCATAATTTCTATCATTCAAGCAGTTTGAGATTTTTAATTTGTGCAAAATAGGAAAAATTGTGGATTTATGGAGTTAATAGAGTCATATACTGGTTCATTAATGCTTTAACAGAATTCAGTGGTTTAATAAACAAAACTGTTCAGATTCTGGATAAAAATGAGTTAAAATGCAGTAAAGAAAAACTTTAATAGACGTTTAGATAAATAAAGCCAAACCAGTTTGGAAAGAAAACATAAAATTAATTCAAATCAAGACTTTTGAACAGAACAATTGAAAACTTACCTGAATTTATAAATGAAAGTTGTTTTATCATCTTTGGTTCTAAGTATTTTATCATAAGTAAATGGATGTCAGCTCCTTGTGGGATCTGTTTTTAGGCGGCTGTCCCTGTAACATTGCAGCGCCCCCTGGTGATCGAATGTCTCTGGATCCGTTGACTTCCTGTTTTATTTTGTTGTTCTTATTTTGTTTCCTGTCTGTCACACCTGCTCATGATGAAGTTGTTGGTTTTGTTTTCTGCTCAGAGCCTCCAGTTCTGCAGTTTTGCTTCTGGATGTTTTATGTAAAGACTTTCTGTTTTTTCCAGTGGATCAGTTTAATCTGCATTTTATGAGATACTATCCTACTACTTTTTTTGTTTAGTTTTGTCTTTATGCAATTGAACATGTTAGAAAAAATGCATATATTTCTGAGTGCAGTTTTCTATTTTTATTTTTTTTATTTTTTATTTTTTTATGTTCTGGCAATCTAAAATGTGACTTTTTTTCTATCGGTACTTTCCTCAGGTTAACAATCTTACTCCAAAGCTTCCTAAATGATATCTTACATTCGTAAGGAATTATGTGTAGCATTAAGTTAATTTGCAGACATTTAAGCCAGCAGAATCAGCCAGTGATCAGGGATTAGCTGTTTGTTTCAGACTGCAGCCAGATTAAGCGAATCCAGGGATCAGTGGATCGATTCCCGCTCTGATCCGACTGTTTCTCCGTCTGCTGTCGCTTCAGATCCCGTCCACGGACCCCAGAACGTCAACGTGGTGGACGTCCGCGCCCGCCAGCTGACCATCCAGTGGGAAACGTTTGGATACGCCGTAACACGATGCCACAGCTACAATCTGACGGTAAGCGACGTCACAAAGCTGACACTCAACTATTCTCCACCAATAAAGTATTTTGTGCCAAAGAAAAGATTTTCTACCAGTTTGGTTTAAGCATATTTCAAAATTAATTCAATCTTACTGAAAGTTTTAGTTGATATTAAACAAATAGAAAAGAAAAAACCTTATCTACCCTCAGTGGTGAAACAAAGAGCAACATACTGTACATTAATGACAAATTTGCATAATACTGTGCAATTATTAAAAATGGCATACTCTAACTTAAAGAAACTAATTAGTGATGGATATAAAGTCTAGCAGCTGCTGGGAGGATGAATTTCTGATCTGTTTCTCCAAATATTTCCCGTTTGAACAGCCAGACTTTCCTATAATGTTTTAAACAGGATTGATCAAAAGTTTTTTTTGGACTTTCTGCAGATTTTTCAAAGATTTTCTTTGAAATCTGATTGGTTTATCTGCATACATCTAAACTGAGCTATTATACTTTGATAGAAGTTTTTACTCTTTCCCACAGAGCTTGATGAGCAGAAATGAGAAATCTGAAAAATCATTAGATCAGTCGAGCATTACATATGCTACAAACATATAACAAATGCAAATATTAATACATCATTTCCATATTCAAGCTTTCATTTCTAATTTAATGTGAAATATATCATATCTAAGACACACTTTTCTTCATTTTGCAGCTTATTTTGTGAATTATGCTAAATAAAACAGTTTGACAAAGAGAAAATACCAACAAGTTAAATGGGAGTTAGCTGAAATTTTGGTATATTTTTTCAGATTGTCTTTGTCTCCTTTTGTCCACAGCTTA
Organism: Poecilia latipinna; assembly: GCF_001443285.1. NCBI lineage: Eukaryota > Metazoa > Chordata > Actinopteri > Cyprinodontiformes > Poeciliidae > Poecilia > Poecilia latipinna. Next base: position 87,748 of record NW_015114250.1, on the reverse strand, counting down.
TTTACTAACCAACTTTAAGCACAAACTGGAGACTAGGCCTTCATGGTCAGAAAGGACAGAAAATGACTTTTAAAAAAGCTGCACACCTGGAGAAAACTGCTTAAGAAAGTCTGACTGCTAATGAATTTATCTTAATAAAATATTTATATTTTTCTATCAATCAATCAATCAATCAAATTTTATTTGTATAGCACATTTCAGCAGCAAGGCATTTCAAGGTGCTTTACATAATTAAAGAAAAAATAAAAACATTATGTGACATTAATAAATAGATAAAAACATTAAAAACATCGAAGACATCAAAACCCGCACTCTAACCCTAATTTAGCCATAAGCAACTCTAAACAGGTGGGTTTTAAGTTGAGATTTAAAGGCACCCAGTGTTTGTCCAGATTGTTCTTTTTTATCAGTGGTTTGATAACTGCTGTTTTCAAAGCCTGGGGGAAAACACCTGAAGACAGCGATGAGTTTACTATTTGGATCAGATCATTAGCAACAACAGGCAGGACTTTCTTAAAGAAATGTGTGGGTAGGACATCCAGACAACCGGAACTGGAGCTTAATTGACTTATAATTTCTTCTTGGGTTTTATAATTAAGTAGTTGAAATTGGGTAATTTTTCCTGCATTTGTTTTGTTTGGGCACAGCATTGGTACTGGCTTTGTAGAGGATGTGCAGATTAATCCTCTGATCTTTTGAATTTTCTCTGAAAAAAAAAACTGGAAAACTTGTTGCAGGCGGCATTAGATTGAAGTTCAGGTGGCAGCATCACAGGAGGATTTGTGAGCCTGTCAACAGTAGCAAATAGAGCTCGAGCATTGTTAAGGTTTTTGTTTATGACATCTGCAAAGACAGTCTCTCTTGCATGTTTTAGTGTTGTGTGATAGTTACGTAGTCTTTCTTTGTAGATGTCATAATAAACATGCAGTTGAGTTTTACGCCATTTCCGTTTGGCCCTACGGCAGAGTTGTCTTGCAGATTGAACTGCTTGTGCATTTCTCCATGGAGATTTCTTCCTACCAGACACAACCTTCACTTTAATGGGGACAATATAATCAATGATATCTGAAAGTTTGCACTGAAAATCATCTACCAACTTGTCTACGTCATTAAGGACGAGGAAGAAGAGTAGATTTGATTAAATGTTTCTGCTGTGTTTTCTGTGAAAGTACGTTTTGTGATAGTAGCTGTTTGTCCACGTGGGTTAACGGATAAAGAACATTCAAAGATAACAGCAAAGTGATTCGACAGGCGACATCAGTTACAGAGACACTGGAAACATTCACACCCTCTGATAACCAGGTCCAGTGTGTGTCCATGAGTGTGTGTTGCTTGTTTGACATGTTGTGTTAAACCAAAACTCTCTAATATATTACAGAGCTTTTTTGCCCCTCGGTCTTGGGGGTTGTCAACATGAATGTTGAAATTACCGACAATTATCAAACAATCATAATCAAGGAGGAGGTCCTAGACAGTCCTAGAGTCATTTGACGTTTAAATTATACTTTCTCTTGCTTTTTCCAGCTAGAATCGTTTCAGTCAGCCTGAAGCGAGCTAAACATTGTGTTTATGTTTTATATTTTTTGCAGGTTCAGTACCAGTACGTGTTCAATCAGCAAGAGTTTGCAGCTGAGGAGTTGATCCAGACGTCGTCTCATTACACGCTGAGGGGACTGAGGCCCTTCGTCACGGTCAGGCTGCGCCTCGTTCTGGCCAACCCCGAGGGCAGCAAGGAGAGCGAGGAGATCGTCAAACAGACGGAGGAGGACGGTGGGCAACAATAAATGCTTTTGACACGTCTAGCATCAAACTTCGTAATACTCTATTGATCCAAAATACAAGCAGGTTAGTAGAATCTCGAGGCATTTCAGCAGCTCGGTATGCGATCAGGCTCTCCCTGGAGAAACCCTCCGGCTCCCCAAAAAATGAGTCATTATAAACACCTCGCAACCGCCGTCGGCGGTTAGTTGAAAATAAACAGCTGAACCAGCCGCCTACCTGCTCCGAACGCAGACTGCTCGAACAGGAGGGACAGGATGAGAGATGTCGCTGTCTAACCCACACTGGGTGACTGACAGGTGGGTTCAGGAGCTGCTCAGCTGCAGACATGAAAGCAAAAAGTGTCTCTGATGTACGGAGACTGTAGAAGAAAACGGAAAATGTTTCCAGCAGTTTAGGCTTTTAACGCAAATCTGAACAAGCTGCGTTTTATTTTAAGGAATGTAGAGCGCAGAGACACGGCAAGGGAGCTTGTTTACGAGTTTACCAAATATTAATGCAGGTCACCTGTGAATATTGATACCACCTCACTGTCCCCTGTAAAAGTATTTACACCTCTTGGACTTTTCACATATTGTCAAGTTTTAAATATGTTTGGCATTTAAAGTGATGTAGGTAGAAAAAAAGCAGTACATTTTTGTCAAAAAAATGAGAAATTTCTCAGGTTGAAAAGTTAAAAATTTGATAGAAAAAAATTCTGCAATTTTGAGTTCAATCTAAAAAAAGTTCTAGATTTTTGTTTTTGTAATTTCTGAGTTTTAAAAGTTAAAAAATTCCAGGAAAACACAAAAAAATTTTATAGGTTAAGCTCAGAAATTTTCCAGAAAAAAACTTTGCACATTTTCAACTTTTCAAGCTCAGAAATTTATTTATAGAAACCTGAGATTAATCTTAACATTTCAGAAGTTTTTCTTGCAAATTTTCAACTTTTCAAACTCAGAAATGTAATTTTTTTCTAGAAAATTTCTAAGATTAATCTAAAATTTTTAGAATTTTTCTTAGCAACTTAAAAAAGAAGCTAGTAGCGACTTTTTGTGCCATTTTGTGGTGCAAATATCTGACTTTATGTTGTCAGAGAATATTGTAGTTTAACATTGTTAAATTTACACTTTTTGCACATTTTCAACTTTTTTACATTGTGGAACATCTAAGTTTTTTCTTTAACATTAGTGAAATTAATGTAGAAATTTTGTGGCCACATATTTTATCTTCTTAAACTACAGTGGCCCGAATACTCGGCCGTAGATATGAGTCCAGATGCAGCCGTCTTCGTTTTAACTGCTGGTTCTCACATGTTCTCTCTCTGAAGATCTCTGGAGCTACTAAAGTAGCAGAAGTTTCACACTGATGCCTGCAACCTTCAAAAATTGCACTAATCAACATTTCTGTTTATACTGCTGCGCCCCTCGGCAGGACAACTTACTAGCATAAATTATTAGCGCCCTGAGTGCATGTGTTGTCCAGCAGTTCAGAAAATATCAGAACAGACTTTTTAAGCCTCCTGCTTTCTGTCCAGAGGGCCTCATGTTGCACTGAACAAGCGCCTCCACAACTGCTAATAATTCATTTATGTCTTATATTTCTCCCAGCACCCTGCCTGTGATAAACTGGAATAGCTTAGTGTCTGATTCGCAGGGCTGCCTGTTCTTTCGCTCGTCTCGTAGCTAATATGTTTTGAATTTAGCTTCTGGGGAACATCAGCTCTCAGCCTGAACGTTGAACCTTCACCAGCTGAGCACGCACAAACTGCATGTTCCCTAAAAGTAAAGCAAACACATCTGCGTAGTGGAAATGGCTTTAAAGGGTTAAAAAAATGGTAATTGTTTTGTTCTTAATTGCTTTTTGTTTAACCGCCGTTAATCTCCTGGCTGTAGCTCAGTAATTAGGGAACAGAAGAGCAATTGTTCACACGGAGGCTAATTATTGTTTGTACGGTAATGGCTCCTGCAAATGAATCGGCTTCCATCTCTCTCACACACAGATATAAATATATATACATACATATATAGGATTTTTTTCTATTACTTTCCAGTCTTGCTGATTACACAGAAATTATCTTTAACCCGTGTTTAGACTCTAAATGAAGGATTTGCAATTAAGAAATGAAATTAGTTTTTTTTTTTTTCCCCCATGACTCATTGTCATTAGATTATAATAGTAATGTCTGCCTTTCAGGTTTTAATTAAGACTTAATATTTTTTCTCATCATCTAAATTCACCACCGCAGTCACAAGTTTACATACACCGGTTTCAATAGACATTTAATTGTTTTTAAGCTGGAAATTATTTAAAAATAAAACGTTTGAATGAAAACTTTCAATTTATTGCCACATTGACTGAGGCGTTCACTGCCACTAACATCTGCCTAAATATTCATGGAGAATGTGACTTCAAACTACGGAAGAGGATTAGGGTCACAAAAAATCAGTGAAATTTGACTTTTGATTTCAGAAAATTTAAGTCAGAATTCTGAAGAAAAAAAATCTGAATTGTGATTTTTTTTCCTCAGAATTCTGAGTTTTATTTCAGAAATATTTTATTTTATTTTATTGTTTTTTTTTAATTCTGACTTTAATCTCAAAATTTTGACTTTAACTTTCTGAGATAAAAAGTCAGAATTCAGAGACTAAGGTCAGAAATTGTAATTCTTGAGCCTTAATCCTCTTCCGTATCAGCCACCTACTTTTTTAGCAATAAATGTTTTTCATGAATTTTCCTGGATTTATTTCAGTTTTGAAACCTGAAGCACTGAAGCAAGAGGGACCATCTTATCCTCTGATCCTAACAATACCAGCCATATTTGTAAGCGTTTTCTGATCTTTTTAGGGATGTTGGGAAGTTTTAGGCGCCTTCCACAGATAATGTGTTTCTACAGTTTGGCTGCTGCTCAGCTGCGGATGAGGCAGGAATCAATATGGTTGTAAGAGAAGCATCTAAACTTATTGGGCTGCAACTCCCCAGCAGTAAAGGCCTATCAAACATCTTTACACTGATCTGAAGGTAATCAAACATCCTTCCAGCCCTGCTAACACCCTTTTCATCTGTTTACGACCCGGTTAGATGTTGGAGAGTTTAGTGTCCAGAACCGCCCAGATCTCCAGCCGCTCATATCCTCCAGCTGATCTCTACATCCCTCATTAGCTGCTCTGCTCCCAAAGTTACATCCACCTTAAAATCACTCTTAAATGCATATGAATTTTACTTTTTTCATATTCTTCCAGATATGTTTTATTCTCTTTTTCTCTCCTACTGTCTTGTCTGCTTTGCATTGATTGCATTGGATCGATACACCAAATCAAGTTCTAGGCGTCTTTTTGTGTTGGCTATAAAGGATTTGGGTAATATACCAGTACCACTGACCGTTAAAATTCTCCCAGCATGATACCGCCACCTCCGTGCTTCACAGTTGCAAAAATGTCTTAGTTCTCAAAGCTTCATCTTTTTGTCATTGTGACCAAACAGCTGTGGCTTTCTCGTCTTACTGAGACGTTCTGGTCCAATGCTTCAAAAATACATTAAAAAAATGAGTAATTTAACTGATCTGGGATGTACCATTTTTCTACCTACTTTATTTATCATGTAAGAGAACACTGGGGCTGTGTGAGTATTTGTTGGTAAAGAAGTAGTATTTTTAGATGTTAAAGGCTTAAGTTGTTTATCTGTAGATATCCAATATCATCTTCAAATGCCTCAAAAAGCAGATATCAAATACACTGATCTCAGATCCCGTCTTTATGCCCTCATTTATCACTACTACAGTGCAGAAAGATGATCTTCCAACACAATGACTGACATTTTATAATCCTTTCATCATAGAAGGTCAAGATCAGACAAGTAAAAAAAACAATTACTTTGGTTAGAAATGTTTTTGTCATAAACTCCTGCCGTTAAGTTTGGTCAAAGCCAAATATGTATGGAAAAAGAATAAAAATCAAAACCCAAGTCTAAAGCACCTGTCTAAATTCACAAAAGCATGAAAAACTAAAATATGCTCTGTAATCCCTTGATTATAGTGTGAAATGTAATCCAGCAGCACTGCTGCTTACTCCCTACTGCTTATAAAAAATTGTTTATTCATTATTTTTCTCAGAGGATTAACCTCTGATTATTGTGGCATCTTGAACCACATGAATTACAAATACTACTGGATTTATATGAAAAACAATTGAAATTTTTTAAAAACATGACAATATTTCAAAAAAATAGAACTTATAATGGTAGAAATCAGCATCAAAATACTTGCTTATCTATGCAGATGTTTTTTAAAAGTATAGGAAATGAAGCTAATGCTAAAGTTAGCTCTTCTGCTAAATACCATGTTGGTATAACACGTTGGCATAAAGAACTAATCTTATATTAGTTCTTCAGGATTAGCACAACTAACTTTTTAGCTTGCGTTGCCCACCACTGCTGGAGTATTTTAAACATTGTTCTTTTTAAGTATGAGTTAAGAGTTAAGAAGAAATAAACCCTGAAATGGGATTTGGACAAAGGAGAAAACAGATTCATTACATGCCAGTAATGACAGTTTGAGTTCAGCTCAGGACACAAGGAAGGATTTAGAGAGAAATAACGGAAACAAAGGAGAGAATCACACGTAGAAAACAGAGCTGCCCGCATAATGAGGCAGAGCATTCAATGTGTGGCACGATGGAAGTTAATCAAGTTATGATTAATGTGTTACAGCTGCTGTTATCTTTTCAATGAAGACTGTTTTTCTCCGTCTCTGCCTCCGAGGAGCGAAGGAACACACACGTTCACACAGAAACAGAGGAAGAGAGACAAACAGCAGATAAGACGGAGCCGCTCAGACTCACAGGTGTCGAGGGCGGCTCGGGCTGCACACCAACACCAGATATCCTCAGACATTAAGGCAGACATTGTTTCAGAGAAGATAAGAGCGAGCACAGACGTCAGACACACGCTCCAGTGATAAGGTGTTGAATGAAATAGCAGTTTGTAATTGCATTTTTTTCTTAGGGTAATTTGATGCACTCCACAGGCTGGGCCCTTAATCAACACCTTGGAATTACTTATCAAAATCTTCCGACAGTTTCCTAAAATGTTTGTGTATTCATGAGCGCATCGCCACATCTGACTCACAAGGCTTTTTTACTTTTCTACTCTGTGTTCTTGTGATTTTGTTTTTATGATGTCCAACCAAATGTGGACGTCTGAGCATCATGGAAAAGGTGTCAGGGAAGTTTTTTAATGTCAAAAAGAACATTGAGCTTCTCTTGTTGGGCTCTGACCGCCGTATGTTTCTCCTACGGTGTAGTCCGTCTTGGCTTCCTTATCAGGTTGATTAAGCAGATGTTGGGTAGAAATCTGAACTATGTGATCTACCTTCCCTCTCAAATGTCACACAAAATTGTTTCTATGCCAAAACAGATGTGGTTTTTTCCAAGAGGCTCACTTCTTACCCAACCAAAACAGCTGCCGACATGAACATAGTCATGGATGATCGAATAACCAGAGAACATAATTTTCTGTTGTGCTCTTAAACCTTTTCTTGTCATTCCTCTGAAAATTAGTTTTCAACTTCCTATGAATCAGCTTAGAAACATGCAAGGTCATCTCTGTTCTCATGAAACGCTTGTCTCTGTTTGATGAGTACACAGTATGTAAAGGTTGATAGAACAGGACTGATTTCGTTTCAAAGTCCAAATCCAAACACCAAGACTCGCGTACGAAGCTGCTGGCCTTTTCCATCTGCTTTGTTGTTCTCTGAAACATTTTTCTGACTTTTTTTCTCGCAATTTATGATTCAAAACAGGATTTAGAGGAGATTTTACTGCAGCTGCTTGCTCCAACTCTGGATGATCCTTCTGATAATCTTAAAACATCGACCAGGAAAATGTGAAACCTTGTTTAAAAATTGCATAACCCTTAATTCAGTTCATCCCAGCATAATTCAGAAATATATTTATGCTTATTATTTCATGTTTTCCCAAGAAAGATTAAAATTTGTTGCTTTCATTTGCTACTTTTTATTGATGTTTGATTATTTTTAGCAACTAAATTATGTGCTTGGAAAGCAGTGTGCATGAAAATAGGCTTTGCTTTGCAAACATTAAGTACACAATAGACTCATCTAGCTGAACTGAAAATGATTTTGTTGTTGCTTAAATATTGTAAAGTAGAAATTCAGACACGATGAATCCTGGATTTAAATTCCTACAGAATATAATCAGCCTTCTGACCTTCTAATGTGGAAACCTGCAGAATTAATCCTCACTTTGCAGTTTAATGATTAACATTAGAAATGCTCAAAAATGAGACACAACGTTTTTTTTTTCACTTCAACCTGAGTAGCACCTTAAGCACAACAAACAAAATAAGTCTTTGGAGTTTTTCTTCCTCCTGGCAACATTTTATACAGTTCACACCTGTCAGTGTGTCTCAGTTTATGTGTGTAGTTTTGGTTGTGCATGTTTAACATGCTGTTACTTCTCCCAGACAAGGTGTCTGACACTCCCCTCCCCGTCTGTACACCTTGGTAGAGTGTGAAATATGTTGTTTTCCTGAAAAGACACACACAAATACTCTCCCTGCTCTGTTACTAGGTAGAGTTTGCTGTTTACTAAGCTGAGCCTGTGTTACAGCGTTTAACCTGCTGCCCTTAAATGGTTTTGGACAGGTAACGATGTAAAGTCACTGAGCTGGATGTTAAGAAAGAAAAAAGCTTTGAGTAATTGAAATAAAAGCACAAAGGTGAAAATTTCTAACTGATTAGTCATTTGAATGAATCTGTAATTGACTTTGTAAATTGACACATTTTTTTCTGAAGCAAATGCAAGATTGTTTCCCAGTAGTGAGTCAAAAATCCGCCTGCAGTTCGTGGAAATCAGCGTGCCGGCTGTCTTTTTGTCTCAGCAGTCGTTCCATTATTCTGTCTGCAGGGTTACCTCAGGATTATTCCCTGCATGCCTTCATTACAGCCTGTCTGTCTTCCTTTAGCTTAGGAAGTGCCTTCTTTAATTTCTACAAATAGCCGGGCTCGTACTAAACGCATCCCAACGTGAGCCACGTTTCATCAGAACCCCCATTAGGAGCTCAGCAGACGTTCTCAACTTTTCTCTTAGATTTAATCAGAAAGTTACAAATGTCACAAAAATGGTTTTCATTCTGAGGACTTTGATAACAACATCACTTAAATGCAGCAAGTAATCCAGAAACCTAAAGTTTTAGTAATATAATACGAAGGAAATGTTTTCTTCCACATGACATTTCTAATTTGCTGATTGAAACTGAAGCTTTTCTTTGTAGGAAAAAGCAGCAATTAAAGATTTATTTTCAGAAATGCAGTCCTTCTAAAAAGGTTGTTAGATTTAATTGGAGGAACTAAATTGCAAAAAACTGAAATTACATTTTAGATACTTTTGAGAATTTATCTCAAATCTTCTTTTTCAATGCTGAATAACTTTAATTTCACATTTTTCTCCAACTCTCAACGCTTGGCAACTTATTAGAAAAGTTTTCTAAATTTCTGTGAAATACATGAATGTCATGCACATTATTATTAAATCAATTAAATCAAATCTCACAGATAATGTAAAGAGTGTTAGTCTTAGTTTTTTTTTTTCTTTTTTGTTATTATAGTTTGGCTTTAGGTCAAAATGATAGCTGAACTTTAATACATTTGTACATTTTAGATGTCTTTAAGTCTTTAACCTATTTTAAGGAAGTTACAGGAGATTCAAAGATTTCACAAACATGCAGAAAAAAATCTAAAAAAAAACCTTTTAATAAACCAACTTATGACATCAAAGCATTTCAAAAAAATGAGAAACTGATGGAAAGAAATGTGAGATTCGTCCAGGAGAGTAAATGTAAGCCATTTTTGTTGCAGTTGTTGTGAAATAAAGAGAAGCAAAAATAATCTGCAGAGGATTGAGAAAAGTTGTGCTGAGCAATGAATCACCGATGTGCATGGGAGATGACGCCGAAGCTGGAAACAAGAGAAACGAGTTTAAAACTTTCAGAGAGGTTTTATCAAACAGAATCGATCTGTTAACTGTTGTGAATTGAAGATACTAGAATTCCTCAAAGTCTGACGAAGTGTTATGAGGGACAACATTTACACACAAGTTACACACAACAGCAAGACACCATGGCTGCAGCAAGGAGTGTGAAAATGTATGAAATATGGTGAAATACAAAATGAATGAAAAAAGAAATCATTTATTTTGCAGTACCCGGGTCGGTGCCGGTGGAGTCGCTGCAGAATACTCCATATGAGGAGAAGATCTTCATGCAGTGGAAAGCTCCCAATGAGACCAACGGGGTCATCACTCTGTATGAGGTAAGCAGTTCAGGTCGCTAGTTTGGATTATTTCTGGGAGATTTTAAACGTGACCTATTAAGTTAGGATAAATTTCTGCAGGTGAACAAAACATGTTCATTATATTCTTTGCACAAAATCAGTCTTAGATTATGAGATTTTACTCTGCCCAGTTCTGTCTATTGTGAGCGTCTTGTCACTTTAAATCTAAACAAGCTGCTACTGGCCACACCCCCAACTCAATGTTTACACTCGCACGTAAAAATGGCTGCAAAAAGATGCACAATAATACAACTGTACGTCTTTGAAAAGCAGAAGTAGAGCCTCTTGCACAATCAACAAAAATGCAGCAAGTGGTTTCTGGATGGTGAGTCAATAACAACAACACTTCTCCAGCAGCCATTGTACTGCATATTCAGCGGGAAAACCAGTTGACCAAACGTGCTGGAGCTCAGCTTGGGAAAGCAAAGTTGTTGTTATAACACTGTCAGTTCATGATTCATCAAATGTAAAATCCATCATGAATAGATGGATGAAATTAAAGGGTAAGTTTAAAGTTTTAAACGTTGAGAGATTGTGAACCTGAGAGAAAGTTAAAGGCCTTTAGAGTTTGAGTTTATGAGTGTGTGAGGACGACCCTGGTGAATTCCTAGGAATGTGGTTGTAGGGTGTTTATTCAGGTTGAACTTGAGTTTAACCCTCTACCTAATGAATTATTGACCGGCTCTCCTCTGTCTGCTTGTGATATCACTGCATCAAGAACCTGCCTCTTAGAAGAGAAGCTGCTGTGTGTGTGTGGTCAGAGATGCTTCGCTTTAGTTGCCCTCCAAGCTGCCAGACTTCCTCTGATATTTTAAAGTGGTTATGATCAATACTTCTCTGGGCTTTCTGAAGTTTTTCTTCCGTTTGACGTCTTTTTACTAATTTTCTTAAAATATCAGGTATAAAATATCTGGATGGAATCAGTTGAATCTGATATTTATTAGACTTACAACTGTATGTGCATATACACACATTACTGTCATTAACATTGTATTATATAGATTTTGATTTTATTTTTGTGTAGCAGTGAAAACCTCCGTTCTCTTGCTTCAGAGTTCATCAGGAGTTTCCTGGCGTAGTTGCAGCTGAATATTCAACGACGCTTTTCAAACGGAAATAGTTGAGTTCATTTCCAGGCACTGACACGGCGGCATCCATAAAACATCAACAGAGCTGACCTCAGCCTGTTTAACACAAAAACAGTTTTATCCTGTCCAAGTATCAAACATGACCTGAACCTTCGCCCTCAGAAGAAAGGATTATGGAATAAGATGTTCTTTGGCATGAAATGGAAACATCATTGTAAGTTTTAAATCAGCACAGACTGACTGCTGGTCACAGAGATCAGTCAGAGTTTGAGTTATTTGAATACACAGACATCAAAGTATGATTGGAGGCAACAAATTGAGTCTATTAAACATGACGACTATGTATGTACCAACTGTAAAGCATGGTAGTGGCTGCATCATGCTGCATTTGATCATGCGGTATACCAGGTGTACAGATATGGGATGCCAGATTCATAGACATAAAGTGGAAACTCTGACATACCTGGTTGTTCCAAGAGGAAAATGATCTAAAACACATTAAAACGGACGAACAGCAACATGAGGCGTTTCTCGTTTCGAAACTTTGAGATATTTCCACTTTTCTGTTTGATAAAGAGATTTATGTCCGATGGTGGAGCAGTTCACCGTTTTCCAGCGGTGATCAGTGACCGCACACTTATAGGTGTGTAGAGATGACAAAAATTATACTGTGTAGTAGGACGACTTCACTGTATTGTAAATGGCCTCCCAATGAAGCCTGTAGGAAGACTAATGTAGTACTAAATGTTAGCAAAAACGCAACGTTAAAAATTAGCTTCGCTATTAGCTAGTGCGCTAGCCTACCTGTGTTGGAAGAAACCTTTCATAACATATGATTTGATATTTAAAATAATCAGACAAAATTATAAAGTTCTGTGCAAATTCTGGATTTATAATGACTAAATAAAAAATACAAATAACATAATTATAAAATGCTAAACTCAGGCAGAAAATACATTCTTAAAAAATGCAACCAATACTTAGAGTGGATATAGCAAGTAAGTGAGATACTTCTAGTGATGATATCTGCTGTTTACTGTGTCTTATTGATCTCCAAATGGCTCAGCAGTTAGAAATGAACATCAAGACAAGAAAGTCCAGGAACAATAGATCTCAATACACTTTTTATTAGTAAAGGTAAAAAGTACAATGTAGTAAAACTACCCCTGAAATATGTTTTCATTCCACATGTTACTCTAAATGTAGCTGTAGTTCAGTCTTCTCTGCATCTTTTCTGCTTCCCACTGAGCTCAGAACTGCTGTGAAGGTCTGATGAAGTCAGCTAAACAACCTTGTTCGTAGAAATCTTATTGAAGTACATAAATGCATCTTTCTGAACAAGTTTCCAAATGGAAAACAGAGAGAACAGTCATCTTCGGTGTAGTGAAGTGAAACCTGTGTTGAATGTAGCGTCTCGTCGGAGCGCAGTGTCTTTTCCTCGCTCGTCCTTCCAGGACGTATTTTTCCTTTATCCTGTGAGTCCTTTCTGCCTCTTGGCATCAGTCTGTCTCTTGTCTCATTCTGTGCAGCACAAAGACGCTCCATATCATTTCTGAGGCCTCCATTAAACCTCGACTGAGAGCTGAAAAAATCCTCTAAACCTCCTGGGACCATCATCAATTTTGTCTTGTTTTCTGTTGATTTCATTAATATCAATCTAAGCTCCCTCCGCGGCGAGCGGAGGCGGCACATCTCTGCATCATCTGTTAAACATATCAGAGGCTGAACACAATGCTCCGCTATTAGAGATAATTACTATAATTGCAGCTATTGACAGGATTAAAGGCATCATCTGCAACATCTGAAGGGGCCCTTGTTGTGTCCCATCCTGCTCTGTTGTCTTATATTTTCTTTCTTTTTTTTCAGCCCGCTCAGTGTCCCTCGCTTTTCAGGCTGGAAACCTGATGAATTACACCTAGGACAAAAAGGAGGAGTGGGGGTAAAGGAAAGAGATGGGGTGGGTTGGATAGATTTGTGGAGGTGGAGAGTGGTATGGAGAGATAAGGGGGGAGGAGGAGTATCAGGACAGAACGGGGAGATAAAGCAGGAGGCGAGGAAGTGGAAATGTGTCCAAAAGAAGCATGGTGTCGCGTGATTGGAGGAATAAATCAGTGTGCAAATACGATCACTTCATCTCCTGGATCTGTTACTATAATTGCGGCTAATTACAGGATTAAAGGACACATCTGGGGCAGATCTGAAGGGCCGGCCTCCTCCCGTCCAGACTCCCTCTGCTCCTCTGTCCAGCTCAAAATGGGCTTCATGTCTGGGGAGCAGATAATGGAAGGAGTGCCTTTGAGGCCTGGAGAGTGGAAAAACATTAATTCTCAGAATTCAATAATATAAACATTTAATACGTTTTGAAAAGACAAGATTTGTTAGATGGATAAAGTAAAAACTAGTGCTGTTGATCGATGAATAAAAATGATCAGATTAATCACTGGTGTGGTGATTAATCATGGTTATTTTAATTATGTAAAGCACTTTGAAATGCCTTGCTGCTGAAATGTGCTATACAAATAAAATTTGATTGATTGATAAATAAAATTACCTTTACCTTTAAGGGAAACTTACTCCACTACACCTGCATGCAAGTAGTAGCAAAGTCATTCAGGGGACAACTGACAGATAACATCCATTTTATTTTCTAGTTCTTGGGTGCTCCGCCCCTTTCAGATGTCGCCCTGGGCAACTGCCATATACCCTCTATCAAAAACTGCCTCTGTAAGCATGTTTTCAAATAATGTTTAAGAAAATGTTTTGTTGTCTCAAACCAGACATGTCCAACGATGATCAGCTTTCCAGATTTTTATATTCAGGAAGGTTTAGAGGACCTTTTTTTTTTAAACGTTAGTTTAGAAACGTCCCTCTGCATTTATTTCATATGAAAGTTGTGCGATGAGATGAACGCTGCTTGTCCTCATCCTGCTGAGTGACCGGCATAATTCATGCAGGTGATGCACATTCAGGCTCATGACGCAACACAAGAAAGTTGTAAACTTTTTAACTTTTGTTGTCTGCTGTGGTGTAAAATTTCACCTTTCTCTGTCGTTCATGTGTGTCAAACCCGTCATTATGCATTATGTAATATTAACGCATTAAAATGTTCATATTAATGGCATGCTCTTAACGCATTAACGTTGGCAGCCCTGGTAAAAGCCTTTGTCTCACTGGTTAAACTGGGTCTTTGCAGTCTTCCCCTGCCCTCTCTGACCTTTCAGATAATACTCAGATAGCTCCAGTTTCTGAAGAGAGAGCGGAGAAGCACTCAGAAGCACACTTGGCTCAGATCATGACCCTGTCAATCCCGTCTCTGATTGCAGCATCAAACCACTGAAGCATCCCAGGTTCCCCCTGCTAACGCTTACCTCCCTGCTGCTGTCTGCAGAGTTATTTCTGAACCCCTGCTTGCATAACAGACGCTGCTGCTGCTGATGACATTGATTAGGAAAAAAAAGCAGTGAAGCGCATCATCAGATCATGGCTCTACTGATTTGTTTTGACCAGTGGAAGATTATTTTTTTCCTGTTGTTTTCATCTTAATTTAGAAGGCACCACTTGCTAGCTTAGAGCCTCTGGTGTTTCTTCTGAAATGATCAAGAGAAGTCAGGCCATGGAAAATGTTTACATATTATTGGAGGTAAATCTGTAGTTGGTACTTTTCCTAATTATGTTACCTATGCAAAGCATTTAAACCCCCTTGATGTGATTTGGCAAGTTGTTTTCTATTGTTCTCTGTTTTTCAGTTAGCGCTCCCACAGCACTGGAGAAACTCAGGACACCTACACAAACAGCTTAATTAATAAAAGTCTGTTATAGTGAACGTGTCAAGAAAGTTCTAATTGAACTTAAAAAAAGGGCTTGGAAACAAAAAGAGATGCATTGTTCTGACTCAAAGCAAAGAGATGAACTTAAATGGGTCACATAAAGTTTTCATGATTTTTCTTGGAACTTTACTGAGAACGTTCAACAAGTGACATGATAATTTCAACTTTTGATCCTGTGAAATACACAGAGCCATATTAATTTAAATATTTATTCCTCTATAGTTTCATTTCCATTTATAAGTTTTGTACATTGAAGAGTCGGGGTTGTTTTCTGCCTTCCCTCTGTGTTTCCACCACTGTGATAAGACAATATTTGAACCTCAAAAACAAAAATATGATCGTGTTTAGGATTGTGCCGCTCGTCTGGAGAAGCTCTGCTGCATTAGTTCTGCTTGGTTCTTTTTATAGACCGCTCAGGTTTAAACATTGCATTTCCTCTGGTTTTGGATCCTTACTTTTAGACAGTTATGATACGTAAAGCGGAAACAAAACATTTTTTTTTACAACTGGGAGCAGCTGATTAGCATCTGAAAACCTGAACTACGACCTCAAAACCCAGAGGAACTGAAAAGCAGAACCTGAGGCATTTCCAGATTTGTTGCATGACTTTCTGCCACATCATTGCCACAATGCCTCTGAAGATTTGAATGATATAAACTAAGATATTTAATTTCCCTTTAAGATAAAGTATTTGAATATAATTGAATATTTATGTAGGTATAAATGAATATGTGGCCACTAGAAGCTCAGCCTTTCTTTGATACCTTTGGTTTTTGATGCCACCATGCTTTATTTTTTTCTCTATTCCCATCTGCTTGTCTGATTAAACCAGCGATCCTTTGGGCCATAAGAACCAGAGACTCGGCATTTTTCTGGAACTTTAATTTCTCTACATTATTCCATAATCAGGTTTCAAGTTCTGTATGTTTGCAGCCTCAAAACCAGTGCAGGCACCATATCTTCCTTGCTATCTGGTGGAAGATTTTAAATATCCAGATAGTTACAGAAAATGAAAAATCTGTTGCTTTCTCTCTCTAAACAGCAAGCAGGGAAACTTTAACCACATCTAAGCCATTCAGAAATTTTGACAACAATAAATGACTGAGTGGATTGAAATTTTGAATCACTTTTAGCTGGCCTAAATTAAGTCTAAAGACATGGCTGGAAAAGAAAAATGGGAGCATTTAGCTGACAAACCTTTAAACCGTTTAATCCACCACAGTAAAGCAACAGGCAACTAGTCCGGTGAGTAGCTGTTGCTGCCTGATCCGGTGTGAATAACTTTGCTCTCCCATTCCTCTCTCCTCAAGCAGTCTTTAATCAATCACAGAGATCAATACCGGCAGCCAGCCTGACATTTATTTCTGTTTCTCTGTTCCAAACTGTTGATTTCTGTAGCAGCTGCAGATGTTTAGTGAAGTCAGTCTCCCTCCTTATCGCTCTTTCCTGGGAATAAAAACGATTGCTTTTTATCAGGAGAGCAGGATTCATGAGATGATCTCAGTGCTGACCTTTAAAGCAGCAGCGGGCCGACATGCAAAACGGAAAATAAAAGATGCTTTGGAAATAAAACAGTGAGTTAAAGACGTCAATGCAAGTGATCATCAGACAGTCCCTGTCTGATCATTTAAATGTGTTTCTTTAAGAGTTGTTTATTTGTGATAAACTTTTTACTTTTGAAGTTTTTTTTGACATTTTTAATAAAAAAGCAAACAAAAAAATATAAAATCCAGCACTAAGCTCACTTACTTGAGTACGATTTCACCCAAAATATTTTACGTAATTAAATATTTTCTAAAGATGAATTTTAAACTCTGATCGAATATTACTATTTTGAATTAATATTTATAACTTCCTCACCAACCTCATCATTAAGCAAAAAGTTATCTGACTCAGTTTACTGTACATGATTCTGCTTTAAAGTAAGATTGTTGTTTTTTTTTTTTTTTTATTAAAATGTATAGACCTCGCCGTACTTTACCAAGCTTATTTCTGTAAATGGACATTTATTCTAAAGAAGGGATTTTTACAAGAAAAAAAACTTTATAACATTTTTTTTAGAAACTATTAATTTTTCAGAACAATTCAAAGCAAATGTTTTCTTATTTCACTACAAACTGAAATCTTCATGTAAATTGTTTTCAGTTGAGATTTGGAAGTTGTTTAAATGCCTGATCCTGTCAGAAACCTTTAAAGACAACACATCACGTCTTACTGACAAGAACAAAGATTAATGACGACAAAAATATGAGCTTGACTTTAACAGACAAAGCCAGAAAAAAATCAAATAAACAAAACAGACTGCAGCAATACAAATATACTGCTCAACAAAGCATAATTAATATAATAAATGCCTTCTAATGGACAGCTTAACAGTTTATATTAGAGGTTTTATTTTATTAGTCTGGTGTAAAACTGAGATCTTCTAATTTAAAAGTTACAAGCTGTTTCCTTCCTACCATTTCCAAAGACACTTGGGGATTTTTTTTTCCTATTGTATTTTCTTCATGGATCAATTTAATTGGTTACATAAACTTATTAAGACAGTGTCGTTTTATAACAAGCCTAAACACCAAATAAAGTAACCAATAAAAAAATGCTAGGGATAAACATCCAAAAATTCAGTACAGGATAAGCTTGAATGAGACACTTCTCATCACAAAGGGGCCTTTTAGTGACGGGCCCCTGACCACATTGAACACCAAAGAGAACCACAAAACTCTAATTTTGTCCTTCGTCGCTGTCTGTACTTTCTTTCTGTGTATTGTGTTTCATTTTAGTCAATGAACTATATTTAGAGTTGCTGTTTTGGGCCTTGGCCTTTTTTACTCCGTTACACGGTGTCTTCTTGCATGAGAAGGAGGCAGGATCCTTTACATTTGTTTGTACGCAGCATTAAAATACAGACATACTTTTAGTCTTTTTGTACAAAACATGCTCTTTCCAGTCTGCTATGAAATAAATTTATACTTTGTTTGTGGCCCTGAGTGTCTCAGTGTAAGGCTGCATTCACATCAGCTCTGCTTTAATCAAACTATAGGTAGTTTTTCTAGGAAGTCCGGCAGTCGAACTCTGATGCGCACCAAAAAAATAACCGCTGGTCCACCTAAAAACCTCGGCCTCTTTTCTATTGACGTGAACTCTGGTGCAGGTTGAATGCACATATGGATGCTCCAGAAGCAGGAAGTGAACTGCAGCGCAGGGCATTCTGGGTAGATGCAACCAAAGCTAATTCTTTTTTGGTGAATCACTAGTGGAAGAAATGGCTCATGGTCAAAAGAGGAATCCTAGAACCATCAAAATCTGACGCCACTCCATGTTTGTTTACATTTTGTGAAGTTCAGTGTCGTCTTTAGCGGTTTTTGTGTCGTTTTCTTCAGTAGTTCCTGGTGCAGCGCCCCCACAGGTGATGGGGGAGAAAACAGGTCGGGAGCAGGAAGCAATGCAGTGTGAAAACATTTTACATTATGTTTAAATTCTTCTTTCCTCTTGTCAAGAAAGACAGAATTTAAGAGTCAACTGTTTCTGTTCAAAAAGTAGGGAAACTCAAAAACTTCCAGGATTTCTTCTAAATAGGACTGGACAGTAAAACAATAAGAATATAAATCGTGTTAAGCATGTGATCAATATCAATAGATCTGATAGAATATTCAATATGTAGAATACTCTCTGAGCTGTAATGCAGAACCTAAAGCATTCTGGGAAATGTAGGCAGTGGAAAGACTTCAGCCTCTCAACCTCACACTGAGCTAAGCAAGGTGAGTCAACCAACTGACTCTTTGGTTACCTAGCAACTCTCTCATTCTTTGGTTACCTAGCAACTCTCTCACTCTTTGGTTACCTAGCAACAAACTGTGAGTAACTTGAGCAGCAGCAGTTTATGGTTTCGCCTCTCTGCCTCATAATTGCTTAATACTAAAGCTGTGGGGTGAAAACTCTGGATAAAAGAAAAAAGGTCATGTCACAACATGGAAGTATCTAGATTATTTAAAACAAAAAACAAATAATTATCCATCTACTGATATGAAATGTTTATATCATAATATATTTTTCAGCCATATTGCCTTTTGTCATGGCTACTGCAGGGTGTTGATCTTCTTCACATCTGTCTGCTCCAGAGGAGACGTTTCATGAGACTGCAGATATACAATGCTGTCTTAATATGTAAAATTATACCATTTCTAATGAAATGAACATTAAAAAACAAAGTTTTTTTTAAATGCATGTTTTAAAAGGTCCTGGATGTTTTACAGAGGGAGATTTCTAATGGCCAGAGATCACACAATAATCTGACAGTTATCAGGTGATATTGAGGGACATCAGTAAACACAGGAACAGAAAACAGATGACTGATACGTCAGCATTGTGCCGGTTTTCTTTCCCCTAAGTGTAACACATTCGACAGAAAACGCTTCAGCTGAAGTGTGGATCTGTGACGAGGAGCTCGTCAGCCGTGTCTTTAATGTGGGGATGAGCGAAGAGAGGAGCTCACGTTCCTACATCAGCTTCAAGGAGGCGAGCGCCCGTGTCTGCCGTCGCTCGTCTTAACTTGGCTGGCAGGAAGTTGCAGTGTGGATGTCAAGCGATCGTTGCTGGGACGATGATTTAGGCCGATTCCTGTCAAACTGTCAGCAGCATCTCTGATCACCTTCTCCAGGGCGAGCTCTGCTTCTGTTCTTTGATTTCTTCGTGGTTGGTTGTTGATATCGATGGAAGCCTTTTGGTTCTCAGTGACAAGATACGGGAGCTTTTCTGGGATCTTGTATGTTGTCTTTGTTTTAGGGCTGTTAACGCGTTGATGCATTAATCTGAAAACTTTAACAAGTTATTACATGAAATCAGATTAATTGTGAACCAGTGTTTTGACCTAAAAGCCTCTCTCCTTTGGAGGGGCACCTCTTGTCAAGGAAGACAGCAGGTTTTCCTTGACAAGAGGTAGACCTTAGTTCAGCAGTTTTCAGCACCTGCTGTAGTTCAGCAGCTTGCTCTGAGCTCAATGAGCAAGAGTGAAAAGTGACACAACAGAAGACGGCAACAAAACTTTAACATTTTTCAACTTTCTTGTGTTGTGTAGCTCACCTGCATGTTCACATCTATGTGAAGTTTCCCATGCATGAAGAGTGTGATTAATCTGGTTACATTTTTGAATCAGTTGACATCACTACTTTTTTTAATGATATATTCTCGGAACTCGTCAGACTTTAGTTGGACTATTCAGTTCTGGTATTTGTTGGAGGACAAGAGACATTTTGTTGGGGGAAATAGTTTTTTTTTTTTTTTGCCTCCTTACTCGTATTCTCCAGAATGTCTCAACATTTGAGAAGTTGTTGGGAACAGCCTGCCCCAAATGGAAACCTCTAAAAGCGGCAGCAAGTTGAAACAATAGGTGGCTGGCGGCTTACCGAGCGAGGCAGGAGGTGTCAGCGCACACAGTGGTGAGGACAGGAAGACAGAGGACGGTCAGGAGGTTATATATATTCCACCTGAAGAAAGTATTCTGAGCTTTAAAGCAGCGTTGCAACATAAGGGCTGCATGCTAATTCTGGCAGCATAAGCTATGATGGGACAGACAGGAGTTTCCACATCCAGAAACATGGCTTTGTTTTTGAAACTGCATTATCTTTTATGTTTATGGTTGCTGTTTTTTTCAAGCTGTGGATTTTAAAATCATTATGTAACAAATAGAAACAAAGTGTCAGATTGGCTAAGTCCTGTAAAACGTTTGACAAGACGTAGTTATTGTCCATTCATACGATCTTTTTTCTAGCTATTAACAGTGATTCTTTTTTACAGAAAATGTTAAATTACTTAAAGCATGAATATTATGAATATAATCTTACAAGATGATAGTCCTTATAGATTACTGGATGTTCTTATTTCTTTTTTAGATAATCACCTTAAGCAGAGGTTTTGCTGTAGCAATGAAAAATATTATGTTGGAAAGCCTGAATTAAGTGCGTTATTTATTTATTTATTACTTTTTTTTTTTTTTTTTGCATAAACCTCAGTTTTCTTCTCATGAGATTCTTTGGCCATTTTTGCAGCATATGCATAAAATAAAATGCATAAACAATATAGAAAGTGCTTCTCCACTGCATATTGCAGAGCATTCAGCAGGGCTGATGAAACATTATTGGAAACGTAGAGACAGAAAAATATGAATACCAGGCAAAACACTCCAGGTAGGTAAATGAATACACTGAAAAGGCAAAAGATGAGCTTATTAATGATAAAAGCTTTCCATGCAGAGTTGAGTGTTGCTCTACAGAACCAGTGACGAGTCACACTTTAAATCTCACTATTCATCTTTTTATGCAATGGAACAACATGTAATGTCTTGATCGCTGATGTCATCATCTGTGAAATATGAACAGTTTTACTGGATGTCCATAACGGTGCTGTGTTTTATTTGATAGAGGGAGCGTTTAGGTTCACACTCAACCAAAGGTTCAGGCTAATAAACCTTTTGGCATGGATACATGTTTAAGGTTGCATCCTCATGAAACAAACTCTTGTTCATTTGTCTAGAAAGTCCAGTTCATTTGGAGAGGTGTGAATGCAAATTCAATCGAACTCTAAACTGCCTACACAACTGTAGCACAGGGCATTCTGGGTAAATGCAACCAAAACAAATGTGCTAGCTTAGCGCTAGCAGCAGAAATGACTCATGATCTGTAGCCAAAATGAGAGAAATCCCCCAACTGTTAAAATCTTCTGTCCTGTTTATACTTCGTTCAGAAGGAAGTTGCGCTCAGTGTCGTCTTCAGAGGTTTTAGGGTCGTTTCCTTCAGGAGTTTTTGTTGCAGCGCCCCACAGGCGAGGAGGGCAGCCAGCTGCTTAAAGTGTTTGGTTGGTTTGACTCAGTGTTGTGTGAAAGAGCAGCAGCTGAAAATGTAACAAACGTTGCAGTTTTGGTCCCCAATTGAACTGATTTTCTACCAAACTATCAGGTGTGAAAACATCATCAGATTGTTTTTTGAATTTATAAATAAGTTTGGGTTTACAAGGCTTTTAAATGTCTCTTTAACAGCAGCAGGATTTATTTATTTTTTCTGGAAACTTTCTTAACAGTGCATTCAATAAATCTATTGGAAATCGTCCAGCCCATCGATGTGAATCTGTTGGTGGAGCCTATAAACTTTTAACCAACCTGCTTGTATTGTCACTTTGTAAGGACATTTAGTCTTTTCAGGTGTTTTTTTTATCTGACTCACTATCTCAACTCTTTTCCATTTTGTCCTCCATATTCTCTATTTATGTTCCTCTCCTCCTCCGTTTCTGCCCACTAATTCAATCACACCCCCACACATAAGCACACCTTCCCTCTGGTGAGTTATCCCCCACAGACGCACACTCTATTACCCAAGATGCACTATCCCATTGCGCGCCGGCCTTTTCATTGGCCAATAAAACAACCTGAGCTTTACGGCTCTACCGATTCGGAGTACATCAACCACAGGGAGCCAGGGAGAGAGGAAGAAAGGGAGCAGGAGAAAAATGGTGGAAAGATGGAGAGATAGCAGAGAATGGGCAGGCGGAGGAATTGAAAATGGTGTGAAAAAAGACATGGGAAGAGAAAATGCCATTAGGAGTAATAAAATGAAGAAAGATTGTCCTCTTACTAAGCCTGGAAAAAGATGGAAAAAGTGAGCAGGGTAAGAGCAAACTGTAGACAGAGGGAGAGAGCAAAGCCCATAAAAATATAGAGCCATTCATGACTTATAAAATAAGGGCCATTGATGTGCAAACCACAACTGCAGCATAGATGAAATAGATGATATTTTATTGTTCCAGCCCCTAAGTCCCAGCCTGTATAAATAGCTATTGATCCTCCATGTATTATTCAGCCGGCGAACTTTGAAGCCGGGAGACGTCAGATGCCTGTGGAAGTCAGGGCTCCTGCTCTGTCACTCTCTCTGCTCCATTTTACACTTTTGTCGTCTATTGGTTAAAGGTTTAATGCAATTTTTTTCAGCTTAAGAAGAATCTTGGACTTAGATGGTTTTGTGACAGAGAAAAGAAGTTTAAACATTTTATTTGTTTTTTCTCTATTCGGTTAAATTTCAGGAATTTGTTAGAGTATGTAGCTTTTATGTATATAATTCCTTTTTACATTTTTGTTAAAACTGTCACTGTGTCGTGACAGGATGGTAGGAGACAGAAAATCAGTGAAAAAAGTTCAGCTCCTCTGCCTTCTCCCAATGCTAACTAGAAACGACCAATCAGAGCCAGGAGGCAGCTATTAGCAAACACCTGGTGGAACTGCGCTTCTGCTGCGCTCAGTCTCAGTCCAACGCTCATAAGAAATGGCTGTAAACGGCACAATGAGGAGTAGCATAGTGATGATGTCCTGAAGGCAAAGCGTAGGAAAGAGCAGGAGCTTCTTAAAGAGAAAGAGGCCCAATTTCAACAGATGAAGGCACAAAATCGAATTTATCTTAAGTTACGTTTGATTATATTTTCCATTTTTACAACAACTGAAGGTAACATAGTTACTTGATTGTGCTGTAAAATGTTCCTGTGAAACCCATAACGCCGTCCCTTTAAGGTTTCTCATGCAGATGGAGGAAGGAAGATGAGCGAAGCAGAACTCCATGGCAACATTTTTCATCTCGCTCTGCCCTTAACTGAGTTACTCACCTGAAACGTCAAGCTTGAATATAAAGATCACGGAAAAATCAGCTGACATCCAAATCTGTCTAACCAGCCCAAACTCCATCCATCATATAAAGTGCAAGTCAGAGGAATATCTGTTGGAGAGGGGATTCTCAACAGCTGCTCATGCTGCATTCAGGTGCAGCTGGGACACCGAGCTGTTGAAAATCAAACGAAGTCTGAAGTAATTTAAACTTATTTTATCCTCAAATATAAACAGTCTTTCAAATCTGTGCTTGAAAATCAGACTAAATCTTTAGTGGATTCTATACTTTGGACTTTAAGTTTTAGAACATAATATAGTCAGAAATGAAGCATAATAAAAACATACCCATCTGTCAATAGAGATCTCAATGAGGTTATAAACCTTTAAATACATTCGTAAAATAGAAATTTAGACCTGAAACAAATATGAAACATTTAAAAAACTGCAAGTTCAATCCCACTGGGGGCGACACAGGGCTAAAATAAAAAATATCACATTTGGAGGCATAAACAGCAAATGCAGATAAAACTTTGGCACAAAAAAAATGAATTAAATTATTATTAAATATGTTTAAATGTTTATTTTCACATTCTATCTAGACTTTCCCTGGAGAAGAAACCATTAAAAGTGACCAGATGTTGTTTTAGTATGGAAATGCAACTTGTCTGTTTCAGTTTTGATTAATTTGGTGGCTGAGATCTGAAGCTCCATAAAGGTCTGCTTCTTTTCATTCAAATAAAAACTCACACTTGAAACTTTCCACTAAATTCCCAGAATAGCCACACAAAATGTGTGTGTGGGGGGGTGGTGTTCTCTATGCTGTGGACTGTAAAACACAAAATCCTGTTTTTGGTCTAGTTTCTATTGCAAATATCTTCTGTTCTGGAAATGTCCTCAAACATTTCCTAAATAAATAATACTGTACCTTTTATATTATAAAACTGAGCTCTATTCAAGTCATTAAATATATATATACTTTTCTTTCTTTGTATTTCTCTCTGAGCAGCGTTCCTGTCCGGTTCTCCTCTGTCCTGTCTCACATCCATGCAGACAGTCACACGTTCACACATCACCGTTCCAGCCTGCAGGCTCGGCTGAAGTGAGGCAGCCAGCTGTCGGTGCTTTTGATTCGGCTCTGTTAATGGAGTGACAAGGGCCCGTCTGACGTCCAAGGGTGTGAAGTGCTGAGATGGTCCTGCTGCTGCCTCGCTCCACCAAACACCCACACACACATTTCCAGCCTCCCAGCTACCCGTTTCCTGCACAACATCCATCTACATCACTTGTTACCACTTTTCATTTTGCTCTTTCAAGCTTTCAATGCAACTTTCAGGACATTCCTGAACCTTCTGCAATGATTTCATCATCCTTTCATGAACTTCTTTTTTGTAATTTTGTGCATTTATATTATATTGTAAATGATGTAATTTGGAATTATGGAGTCTCTGCTCAGTCACTGTAATCTTCACATTTTGATTTATTAGTATTACTTTGGCCAAACTGTTCCCAGTTGTTACTGTCACTGTTTTGATCGGCATGTAAACAAAAAATAAATCTGCCTCCATTTGGTGAAGAAGGAAGTTGCGCTCAGCTTCTTCTTTAGAGGTTTTTGTGTGGTTTCCTTCAGTTGTTGTCGCTGCAGCGCCCCCTCAGGCCAGGAGGGGAACAGGTGGTTTGGTTGGTTTGACTGCAGTGAGAAAGAAAACCACAGCAGCTGGAGATGGAACAAATGTTGCTGTTTTGATGAAAATACACTTACATATTTGTGATCCCACATGGGGAACTGCTGTTCTAGATTATACTCATTGGTTTAACTATTTGTAATTGTCTATGTGTTGCTGCCAGTCATGGCCAGGTTTGTCTTGAAAAAGAGATTATATCTGGTTAAATGAAGGTTACAGACATTAAAAAATGCTCAGACTTGGTAATGTATTTTGCTCAGATTATTGGAGAATGTTTTTCATTGAAAGGGTTTATTTAGGCTCACCAGTGTCTGCCCTGCTGCCACCTAATTGCTCCATTTATGTAGATCTGCACGTCAGCCTGAGACGCTCTCATACTGACACACACGCACTTTGTTGAAATGCGTTGAAACGCTCTTTTACCCCCCAGTCAGTAGTTCTGCTGCCATTCACAGCAGCAGCTGTTACACATGCATGTTTGACCGTGTCCATGCGTGGAACCATTGATGTGTGGAAAGTCGCCAACAGCAGCGACATTGACAGTTCTTTTAAAAAGTACCGCTGAAGCATTTCTGACGGTTTAGTCGACTGGGTCGATTTGTTCAGTCGGCTTCATTGTCAGAGTGGAGATCATGTGGAGACGCACTGACCTGCTGCAAATAGCTAACACCACTTTAACTCCAAAATTGATCAGTGCGATGTTTAACAGCCAATTTAATACTTCAGGATTGATTTAGTGGGTTTGCTTTGACGTGACAGTTGGAGGTGGCTGGACATTAAACAATGATGGTTGCTGATTGTTTTCAGCAGGGGATCAAACATGAAGAAAATCAAATATGTATCTAAGGTCCAGCTTTCTTTTGATGTTTTTCCTTTCAAAGAATAAAATATGAGTTGGTAAAAGTGAATTATTTTGTCAGAATCTGAAAAGAAATACAAATATATTTATTATAATTCTGGGGCTGACTTTATAAAAATAACTAGGTAGAAATGAAGTGCAGTTAGAACAGACAGAGTTTAGAATCATCCCAGTTATAAAGAGTTCATTTTTATTTATTTTACTTGACAAATAATTCATTGATTTCCAGATAATTTGATGTGATGGTGTGTCTTTCCTTCAAACTTCTTCAGCTTGCTAAGATGCTAACCTAGTTCTAGTGTAAAAATAAAGAGAAAAGAAGAGCAAACAGAATAGAAACGTCCTTGTTTCTGTCTTCAGATCACATACAAGGCCCTGAGCTCCCTGGATCCCAGTGCTGACCTGACGACCCAGAGGGGACGAGTGTTCAAGCTGAGGAACGAGACCCATCATCTGTTTGTCGGCCTTTACCCTGGAACCACCTACTTCTTCACCCTGAAAGCCTCCACCAACAAGGGCTTCGGTCCGCCCGTCACCACACGCATCACCACAAAGATCGCAGGTAAACTTTGTTTCTGTCTTTGTCCCTTTGGGGTTTTTTTCTCATCACTACAGCCTCATTTTCCAGCCACCGTTGAGCCGACACGTCAGCCTCTTTCTCTCTGAATGAGTCCGTCTCTGTTTTTGTTTGACTGACTGGCAGCTTTATGACATTTTCTCTCCATTTGTAATCCTGTTTATATCAACACGCATCAGTCCACATCAAATGCCAGTGGCGTCACCAAGAAGCAGAAAAAAACAGACCACAATACGACATTTCTACATAAGAATCACAGAACTTCTCCATTTTTCTTCTCGCTGTTTGTGGAAGGTTGTCCTTTGTCATTTTAATGGGAGAATGACTGATAACACCATAAAAGCTCTTTTGTTTGTGAATCTCTTTGCCTTTTCTATCTGACTCAGTCGTCCTCATTCTACTCATTGTTTTTAGATTCCCATTTACTTTGTTTTTATTCCTTTTTCTTATTTCTGTCTATTTTACTCTTTTCTTGTACTTAACCTTTCACTGTTGCTCTGTCAGTTGTAAAGCTTCCTAAAAATAAAAACTTAAATTACATTTAAACATGCTGTTGCTTTGTTGCTGCTGAGCAACAAAGCAAATTGACATAAATGAAAAAAGTACATTTTTAATTAATTTGCTATGTTTTTGTACAGAAACTATCTACTTCTGTAGATAACGAGTTAGTTACTTATCATGTCCCAAGTGTGAGAATTGATTAAACAGTGGTGAAGGTTTAACCATAAATCACTAAACATAAACATTAGTTCTGCTATAGCAGCACTACTGGCTGCTAACATTAGCAGAAGCTAATGCTAAAGCGCTAACTTATTTGTGTTGATGCCCACCATGTGTCAGTGACACAACATAGAAAATCCTCCTCAACAAGGCCAGGTTATTTGCTGCACACCTTCTTGTGTGCTACTTGTGATTCTTTGGAGCAGAACTTCAACTCGGGTTTCAGTTTTTTGTTGAGATTTTCTAACTCTGGTGCTGATTCAGGCTCATTGGGATTTGTTCAGAAAGCATGCAGTAGCTTTTAAACTATTTTATGATGCATTCTGGGTGCAGAATAAACATCATTTGCTACACCAAACGGTGGGTGGGGTTCATGTCGAGAGGAAACGGAAGTGCTGCGTCATCACCTGTTTCAAAATATCAGCATGAATATGAAAGTATCTTGAACACAGATGATGAATTTTAATCAACTGAAAGTTTACAAAAACCTGCACGTTAGAATTTTCTCCAAAAAATTAATTTAGAGGAAGTTAAATGCGTCAAACGTTTTTTAAGTTAGCAAAAATGCTAAAGTGCTAAACAAAATAATTAGCTCTGCTATTAGCGCATTAGCAGAGCTCATAGTGATTAGGAATCCTGCTTTGTTTTCACAGATATTCAGATGTGAAATTTGTGCAGTGAGAACAACAGTCCTTACAGTAGTTCAGTAATTATTTCTGAAAATGTTATAAAGTGTTTTTTAAACTTGAAACTGGACAAAAACTCTTAAATTTAGTTCATGTATTAAACTTTCCTGTCAGTATTAAGCCGGTTCTTCAGTTCTTCCACAGATTAAGCTGAGTTCAGTCCCACGTGTCATCGGCTTGTTCCAAACATTGTCCTTCCTGTCAACACCTGCCGGGATTTTTAGCGTGACCTTTCCACTGAGCCTCCTTCCTTCAATCATTCCTACTAATCTTAACAGCATCTTGATATAAGTAGAAAAAAAAACATGTGCCGTCCACACATAAAAGATATGTCTCCCTCCAAATGTCACGCCATCCTTAATCTTCATTATCTCATTCGGGGTCCAAAGAACAGCGAGATTTTAAATTAAAAGCTACAGATAGATAAAGATGGATGGACAGATGAGAAAGAGGTGGAGGGGGGTGGATTTGTGTTAATAACCTCCGTGTCGTAACAATCCCAAGTGTTGCTGTTTCACTCAGACATTTTACTCTGCACCTTCAGTATAAGGCTGTGACAGATGTGAAATTAAAACCAGGCCGTGCCGTAAAGTCTCTCAGTGAAACATTCATCTGTCTTTTCATTGCATTTTTCAGCACCTGATGAGATTATTGTGATCACGATATGAAACTGGAACGCCATAACAAAGTAATCCAAAGTTTGAGGCTGTGATAGGGAGACGCATTAACGGTTTTCTTCTTACAAAATGTATGAAACCAAAATGAATTGTTTGGGATTTCTTCAATCAGAACAGAAGAGGTTGTATGAATCGGTTCTGTCCCTACAGCTTTTTAGACTAAATGTGTTGTTACTCAAATCCAGCTGTGTTTCCATTACAAACTTATACTGATTGTTGTTGAATTTCTGCTGATGTCGAAAAAATACAAATTTACAATTGTGGTGTTTCCATTAATTAAGAAATTAAATTAAAATCACAGCGAATAAACTTGTTCATGAAATAAGTTCTCAAAATGATGGCAGCGACGGATTAAACGGTAACATATGGTTATAACTCAGTCATGGTGCTAATGCTCGTCATCTGTCGGCCAATCAGAGGAGACGTCAGTGTGTTGGTGTTTGGGTTGTGCTGCTCAGATTGGAGAGCATTACAGAGACAGAGCTCAGATCCTGTCACTAAGTTACATCTTTCTGGAAGTTTTAATTTGAAATTTATTGTACAATAATAGGCAAATTCAAAATGAAGGTGCATTTGGTCATGTTTTTTGGCCAAATTTAAATAATTTAGACTTGGTTTGGTCATTGTTCATGAACTAATCCTGGTTTTCATTGTTTGAAATGTTTCATTTCAGCTCCCATGATGCCAGAGTATGAATCAGAAACGGCTCTCAATGAGACGGAGACGACCATCACCATCCTGCTGAAGCCCGCCCAGTCCAGAGGAGCACCAATCAGGTGCATGTCTGAAGATCTGCTTTATTTCTCGGCTTCCTTCCCTTCATCTTCACACAGCCTCTCTACTTTCAGTCCACTTAGCTTCCTGCTCTGCTCCACGTTTTCTGCTCCAAGCTCTCCTTCCATCCTGCTCCACTTTCTTCTTCCTCAAGGGCGTCTTTTACAGCCATTAAACTGTTCCACACATATAGCCCAATTTGTATGCAAAAGAACCCAGAGAAGGAGAACAATTTTTTAAAAACCAAATTTGTCAGTGAAACACATGATCATTAGTCACTTCTGGCCTTAAACCTTTTAGTTTCCACCATATGAAGGCATAATTCAGAGAGGACACAACAGAATTCAAAATATGAACATTATTTCAAGTTTTAACTTTCAAGCTTTTCATCCACAACTTGTATAAGAAATAAACCTTATTGTTAAAGTAAGACATTGATTCACATGAATAATAAATGTGATCTTGATTTGGACGCAATTAACTATTTGGAAAGTTGAATAGAAAAGAAATATCTTATATTTCTCCTCATTGAGCAAATCCAGGTGAATTAACAGCAAAGTGATGGACAAGAAGGTGAAAATGTTAAAATAAAAATCAAGTACAGTAATGCTTTACTTAAGACAAATATACTTTACGGTTATTAAACACAACCTACTGAGTAGGATAAGGACTTATTAACTCCATGTGTTTTCAGGCTGACAGTTGAAGTGTTACATCAGGCATCTAATATTCTGACAAACACGTTTTCATTTGAGGCTCAGTTTGAGAATCAAATCTTACTTTACTTGCTTTAGAAAGTTATGTTTGGTGTCTTTGAGGATCAACAGGTAAATATTTTTGGCTGAATGAAAAGAAAAAAGGAGTAACTAGTAGTTGAATCTTCCATGAACCTTTTTATGATTTTATCATTTATCACACAGCAAATATTCCTCATGCACCTTATAGACGCCTTCATGTTTTTATTTCCCAAATAAACAAAGGTGTGTTTGTGCAAAATTATTGAAGCATATGAAATTTGCAAACTTCACTTACAGTCCCTGAATTTTAATACAGTGGACCTCTGATATTAACACAAATACTTGACTTATGGAAACATTCATAAGCAGTGGTGGGAAGTAACGAAGTACAAGTACTTCGTTACTGTACTTAAGTACA
>NW_015114250.1:46082-52154 GCF_001443285.1 Poecilia latipinna | reverse complement strand
GCCTGTGTATTTGTACTTTTACTTAAGTACATTTTTTGAGTACTTTCTCCACCACTGTTCATAAGTGCATATTTTAATATACTTTATTTGCTTAATTAGCAAGACACGGCAAATCGCTTTTCAAGTAGCATTGCATCTGAGTTAAGTTTCTTTAGAACATTTTTAAAATTGAGTAGGTAAATTTTAGATGAATAATCTGAAGTTACTTTCCTACAAAACAAATCTGCAACTATAAAGTAATATGAATTTTCTCTCTCTCTCTCTTTCCTCTCTCTGAGTGAATTTACTACCTGCTTCCTCTTCTGTCCTTCTTCATATTTTGTGCAGCCTCTAAAAGGGTTTAATTTGAAATGGATATTCAGCCAGAACGGTAAAAAGGGTACAGAACGTGACATCAGGAGAGACTCATCTTTGGTCATCAGCAATTATTTTTATGAAAGCTGCCAAACGGGAGCTGGGGATAATTGGCCGCGGCCCCTTCACAGAAACATACATTTCCCTAATTGTGTATAATTGTGAAGTGAGTTCTTGGCGTGGAGGCTGGAAGTAATTGCAGGGGGCCGCTGCATTTGTCCTGACTGCTGAAGGAGCCCCTCAACCATTCATAGGGGCCTCTCAGAGCACAATGAAAACACACACACACACACACACAGACCGAAACACATTTGAGAGTAGAAACATCACTACAACTGTTCAGATACACACAAGCACACCTGCTGAACCACATACAAGTACATGCACACCTGTTAGCATGCACACACATCCATTACTGTTCATTAGCTGACCAAACCTGCTTTCTATCCATAACTTTCTCAATCTCTACAAAGCATGTTGGACCTAATTTTTTGTTAGGAAATTCAAAGGTGAGCTTCTAGCAGTGAATATCTATATTAATATCCAGAAACCACTTTCTGCATTCTTGTTGGTTGTGCAGGAGGCCCCACTTCTGCTTTTCAAAGATGTATAGGTATATAATTGCGCATCTGTTTGAAATCATTTTCGTGTATGAATGTAAATGTTGAGCAGCTTATTTGGATTTAAAGTGACAGAGGCCCTAAAACGGTTCGTTCTGAAAGGACTTCATAATAGGAGGAACTGATCAGATTCAAATCTCAATACCTAAGAACGATTATGCACAAAAAATGTAATGAACATGTTTGTATCACCTATAGATATATTCTAGTCATAACAGGTCATCTGTAAGGTCCAATACAAAAACACATCCCTCTCAAAATGGAAACTCCCAAAAAATGTAAGAAAAGACAAAGTTAAACAAAAACAGTTAATAACTATGGGTTTTCACCTCTCTTTAAGGAATGACAAAATAACTGCTTAGAGAGGAAATTTTGAAGAAATTCAGACTGCAAGAGTAGTTTTGTCATTACTAATACATTAGAGTAATGATTTGCTGACTGATTTGTTGAAACATTTGTAGAAACGTGAACCTGCAACCGTCTCTTTATTGTCCAGCTCCTACCAGCTTGTTGTGAAGGAAGAGAGGAAGTCTAAAAGTCGGCGTGCCGCCTCTGAAGCTCCGGAGTGCTTTTCTGCCCCGTTCAGCTTCCGCAACGCCTCCATCCTCAACTCTGCGTACTACATGGCTGCTGACCTCCCACCGTCCAGCCTCACGGTGGTTCAGCCATTCACAGTGGGAGACAACAAGAGCTACGGCGGCTTCTGGAACCCTCCGCTGTCCCCGGCCAAGAGCTACAGCATCTACTTCCAGGCTATGAGCAGAGCCAATGGGGTGAGTCTGGACTTGTTGGATTCAGAGGTAAACTGAGAATTGAGGCCCTACTTTTCCTTGCGAGATTTAAAACAAATTTGTCATTTAATTGGGAAATTTTGTTTATAATTCAGACCAAAACATAAAAATGTGGAGAACTTGAGTTCAGCGGTGGACGCACTTCCGCTAATCTGCTTATGTGCTAATAGCAGGGCTAATTGTTTGTTCAGTTCTTTAGCATTGCTGTAAACTTTGAAAACATTTAGCATAATTAGCTTCCCCTAAATTAATTTTTCCGTATTATTTGCAAAGCGCTAATTTACCATGTTGTTTTGAAAAATTTCAGATGAATAAAGTTCACCATCTGTGTTGAAGTTTTGACGATTATATTCATACTCCTATTTTGAGGTTCAGTTTCCTCGTGTTCTCCACCCATGGTGCAGTTTAGAACATTTTATTTCGTACCCAGAATGCAACGCTGTATAACGGCAAGCTGTAGTTTTCCAGTAAACAGTTTGAAATCTATAGATGTTCTACCTGCTTTTTGACAGAAGCCCTATTGGGTCAGTTAGGCAAAAATAGCAAGAGAGTTCGCAACACTACACTGTAAAACTGGAAACAGGAACAAAAAATCAGTTCCAAAGAATCACTTCCTGATGCACAACCATACAGGCAGGTATGCAATAGCAAATTTGATTCTGTTGAAGTTGATGTATTATGTTGTAGGTCAGGTTGTGTCGTCAGCTCTTAGGGGTGCCAACATTGATGAATTTAGCGTTTTAGCATTAGCTCCAGATGAATACTATGGTGGTATAATGTTTAAGCACTAGCAGCACTAAGGTTCATGATTACTGCTGTAGAGTTAACATTTTAACTAGCAGGATTAACTCACATGCTGTCAAAACATTTCAGACCGATATATTTTCTGATATTAGCTGATTATCAAATAATTTCTCAAGAGAGGGAATGGATGTATCTCTAAATGTTTAGAAAATTGTTTAAGCTTCACTCTCAATATATTGTTGTGCAAACTGTAAAATAGTCAACAAGATTGAAAAGCAACTTTCATAGTTATTCTTTTTCTTTAGTCTTTTATGAATAAGAAACAAAATGAGAAATCCTTCAGTTTGAAATCAGGTGAGGTTACTCATACGGTGCTGAGTTACAGCAAAAATTTGTCTCAAAGCACTTTTAAAAAATCACCCAGTTTGTACACACAGGCAGTTATTTCAATGGTTTCACTGTCAGTTACATGCATTCTGATTAAATCCTAGAAAAAAATCTGCAGCTGAGGTCAGTTTATTGTTCAAGTTGAAAAAGGTTTTCTACCAAAGGAAATCCATCTGATGTTATCAAGTCATTAACTTTGCAACAATCACTCCTCCTTATTGAGCATCTAGCAGCATTAGATAGCTGATTAAATTGATTAATTAACTCTGCAGCAATGCCTCATAGTGAGCGTGCATTTTTTTATTTTACTGGTTAAATGAAGGTATGAAAAGACAACTTAAAGAAATATTTTTTTTAAATTTTACAGACTTGAAAATAACAAAAAAAAATGCAATTCCTTTTATAAGACAATAAAAGAACAGGAAACTAAGAAAACACATCTAATCACAATTCTCCCCATCTTGGATCTTGAATTTATTTATTGTATAAGGAAGATAATGAATGCATAACCTAAACCAGATTTTGGCTAATTTTCATCTTTAGTTCCCAGCAGGTTGATGGAAAGAATTAAAAAAATTACGATGAATGATTTATGATCATTTCAAAGTATAGGTAAAAGTAGTGTCATTTACAATAAACATTTTTAATAAAATAAGAAAAAAATTCATGGAAAAACATTATTTTAAAAATTATTCAAGACATCAGTACAATTATTATCTAATAGCATAAGTGATAAAACTGTTTGATGATGTAATATTTCTTAAGTTTAATGCTAATATGTCCCAAGAATTCGAATTATTCCCAACTGAAAATGGCAACTTCCAGAAAAAACCTGTTTTAAATGGTGTTTTGTAGTTTTACATAGAAGCAGCTTCTACAACTTTATTAAATGTATTTTGTTTTTTTAGAAAAACAACTTACTATGCAGTTTCAAGGCTTTAAAAGCCTCATTAAAAGTTGTCATATTATCAGTTTTTAGGAGTGTCTTTGCCACACCCACATGAGGTTATGGCTCACAAATATAATTAGAAAGTAATTATACTTTTCTAAAACTTCAGTTTTAGGGAAAAAACAGAATTTTTTCTTGTGCTGCCCTTTTCTCAATCCATTAATTTCACCATCCACTGATACTAACTCCCCCACCTGTCTCCTCCTCATAAGTATTTCAAAGCTCTAACTTGGCTTTTTGAATTTCCATCATAATTTAAACCCCTGTGAGACCCGTTTTAATTTTCCACCGCCGTAACCACGGTAACTCGGTGCGCGGAGAGCAATGCCCGGTGAGTTAGCCAGCAATATCCTCCTTCAGACGGCAGAGTTCCCACAATGCACTCATACGGAGACGGACAATGAGGGTGAGAGTGTGTTGGTTCCCGCTTGACTGAGCCTCTGTGAGCGGATGCATTTAGGCGCTGAGTGCTTCTGCTCGTGTTCAGACCTTAAATCCGGTCACTTTGGGGTTCCATATTTGATTGGATCGCAGTCAATCCAATCAGCGTTAGATTTGTCCGGATCATGGAGTGGAAAATTGTGGGTGTGCTGGGAGGGTGGTAGTGGAAAAAGTAAATAGAAATATAAGTGGACCTGTTCAGCCACCATAACCCAGATGATTTGATGGGGAAGTCAGGCTTAGAAAATGGGCGCCCAGTTGGATTATTCATGACTGTATTTATGTATTCTGGCCATGTTCTCATTCCCAGATTGAAACTGTTGCTGTTATTTTCCTGAACTCAGAGATTTCACAACTCTGACCAGGTTTTATTTTCCGTTTCCCAGCCGCTGGGCCCCATATGGGCGCGGCGATGATGAGTTTTACCTCCTAAGCTGTAGTCTCTTCATTATAGCTGCAGAAAGGTGAGAGGTGATACGTGTCAATCAAGGATTTACCTTATCCACTACCCTCACAAAGTGCATTTAGTTCATTTCTTGTTCTGTCAGTCACTTCTGCAGGAGTCGGTTTCACTTTTCCCTGCAGCTGCAGATGTTTTCTTATTTTCCTCATTTGCATCTAACAAGACGATGTTGGTGTGTCAGAGTTTGATCCTATGGATGAAAGTGCTTCTCATTCCCTGCCAGTCTCGGATAATCCCGCTATTTTATTTTCCCCTCCTCCGACTTCCACCTGTCCATCAAGACGAGTGCCACACCTTCCTCTGCCTTTCATTTTCTGTCACCTCCTCTCAGGAGAACATTTAGGAGGAATTGTTCCCTCAATCCGCCCACTCTACAGCGCTGCTGCTTCTGACAGAAAAAACATCGTTACGGTTTTTAATTTGTAATATTTTACCATTCTCCACCTTCAGACCAGTGAAATGTTTGCCTCTTTTCTCATTTATTTCTTCATCCTCCTCTTTATCCAGTCCTTTTTTCTGTATTCTTTGCGGTTATATATTTTTTCTTTTGTTTCAGTTCTTTAAATCCCTCCTGGACTGTACCTTTTTCTTATTCCTCCCACGAATGTCCTCCCACTTTGTTTTTATTTTCCATTTTTCTCTCTTGTCATCACCTTCGCTCACATTGTGTTCCCTTTCAGTTCTGTCGTGCTAATAATACTCCCCTTTTATCTTGTCACCATGTTGAATCAAACATAAACAATCCTTTTTATTGGCACCAGAAAAAATCATAAGCAGCTCAAACAAAGAGTTTAATTCTGGGAATTTGTTCAGGTTTGTCTAAATTTAACATTTAAATACCTTTCAATCAAAATGACTTAAATTTAAAACTAAAAACCACTGAAATGTCAGTTAAATAGTTTTAAAATGTTTGGTTTTAGTTTAAATTTTAGTTTAGATGTTGCAAATAGTTTGTGGTTTTAACTGTAACTCAAAGTAAGGGGAAAACTCACAACAAATAAAGTTTAAGACACTCAAATGATATTCCATAAATGAGCTAACTATAACATTTTTCTAACTTTATACAACTCAAAGTTTATGAAGGGTTTATCTACACTGAAAGTTAAAACCAATACAGCCACACCAGCTCAGTTACACTCAAAATTTGGTTAGATAATATTTACTTATCACTTAAATCTCATCTAAACTTAGTTTACATAAATTACTTATTTGTGTGTGTGTATGTATATATATATATATATATATATATATATATATATATATATATATATATATATATATATATATATATATATATATATATAAAAAAACCCTCTCTCTCTC
>NW_015114250.1:26107-41917 GCF_001443285.1 Poecilia latipinna | reverse complement strand
CCTTTATCTCTTCCATTGGCCAGCTAATTATTCCGGCAGGGTATCTGATTACTGGCAAGGCATAGCTGTTTATTGCACGGATCTTGTTCTTGCCCTTGAGCTGGCTTCTCAGGACTTGCCTTATTCGTTGGAGGTATTTGGCTGTGGCTCCTTTCCTTATATATATATATTACAATGGAATCACTCATAAATGATAAGTTATTTCTACATTTCATAGTAAAGGTTCAGTCAAATGTCAGACAGATTAACACAATTTTTAGAAACATAAAGGAAGTTAAATTTCACTCAAAAACGTGTAAATCTGCTCCTGTTTTGGAACTCAGAATATTTTATTTATTGGGTGTTAATGGAAAAAGGAGGACTGTAACCCACAATACATTGTGACAGATCTGAAATGTTGAATTTAAATGGTTGATATATTTGTATTTTTACAAGTAAAAATATAAATATAGTCAGCCGGATGCCAGTCTCTCATCTGAACAAATAAAACAACTTACCAACGGCAGTCTCCATGTCTTTCAGTGTCATGCGATGTCCCACAAACACACAGGAATGGTTTGCCTCGGGCTGTAAGGAAGACAAGTGGAAGGATTTGGGACTCTGGGATGAGGAGCGATGTGGTGGGAGGGGGTGAAACGATAACGAGTGAGCAGAGTTTATCACTTGAGGCAATAATAGAAGCAAGTCAGGCTAAAGGAAGTAACTGCAGAGGGGAAAGTGCAGGTGGAAAAATATTGTGAGGCTGTCTTGTAAACTGAAAAACAAAACTCTTTCACAAAATGTATATTTTCTGCTTAAACATAATCTGGGACAGAAGCTGAAACATGAGTCTTTGTTGCTTTTTATTCCTCCCTGCAGGCTGAGCAGCTCCCAGTTGCACTGATGCAACCTTTAAACCTTCAGTCTCTTTCTAAGGTTGACTTTCCTCCCAGCAAAATGTACCCAGGACTTGACTGGAGTGTTTAACTTTACCTTCTCCAGGACACAGAGCCGCCTCATCCATTGTTTATAGTTCATTCAGTCTAAAACACTCACACACACACAGGATGATAACAATAACAACAACAACAACAACAACAACAATAATAATAATAATAATGATAATAATAATGATAATAATAATAGTTCCTAGTCAGTAAGCCTTTCAAAGAAATTCAATAATTCATAAGCCATTCAGCCCATACGTGGCTCCCTGTACATGTTAAAATATAACAATTCGTCTCTTCTTACATTTAGTGTGAGAAATATTATCTCAGAATCAACAATTAAATGAGATGAAATCAGATGAGAAGAAAAAAGAAATGAAAAACAGTTTAAAAATAAGTAAATTGCCTTCATAAAGGTTTCAGATATTAAAGTTTTCAATCATTCTGTTTTAATTCCCTGACAAGGAAGAAAAAACCTTCGTGATTTATTTTAAACTAGTGAGAATAAGTCACCTCAATGTAATTAGTAAATTCAAACAATGTTTTCAGATGAGCTTAATAAATTTACAGTAAAACTACAATGTAAAAAATGATAGTTAGAACCAAACTAACTTTTTTAACAGTAAGTGTGCGTTCACATCAGCCCGATTCAGTCCGCTTTAATGGAGCTCCAGTCTGCTTAAAGCCCGGTCCGTTTGGTGAGCTGTGAACTCGTAATCAAACTCTGTTGTGAAGCAAAGAAAAGTCCGGGTTCGGCCGGTCGGTTCCAATGCGTTTGAGAAGGCCAAGCGGACCGGACGCCGCTCAAAAGCAGAATGTGAACAACAGCGCAGGGCATTCTGGGTAAATACAACCGAACCAACAGGGCTGGTGGGAGAAAGACAAATCTAACGACTAAAATCTGACACTGCGCCATTTCTTATCAGTCTCCATGATCACTGCTGATTGTTTCAAGTTGTTACTTGAAAATCCAATCTTTGTTTTCAGGGTAAAGTATTTACTGTTAAACAATTTAAAAGCTCACTGTGACGTTGCTTTATTGTGTGTGAACTTTGATTTTTGGGCTTGTTTAAGGCAAAGACCTTTAGTTTGTATAGATCAGTTTAATAAAAAAGATGTGCAATCCCCAAAACATTATAGGCCTCTGAAATACTTCACAAAATATTTTACAAATGATTTTTATGTTGTGTGACTGATTTCAGTGTGAAATGGAAGTGAAAAAGTCCTAACCACTCTATCAACAGCCACTTATGTGCCAAAAGAACAGTTTAATGTCGTCAGAATCAAAGTGTGCACAAAATAACACCACACAGGAATACGATTACTCCAGTGGGTTTGTGCACAACACAGTTCACAGGATGGTAATAGTTGTACTTTAATGCTGAGATTCATAACAATAAGAGAAAATTTAAATTCATGGAAACGTGAAGCATTTTCTTTGAGCCACTTGTGCACAATCAGTACATTTCAAAACAGACCAAAGGGTCGGTTAAATGGATGGAACACAGGAAGTGAATCTCAGAGGTAGATGAAGAGGTATTAGGGGAGAAAAATGCTGCAAAGTTGGAATTGTTGAAGAGGAAGGATTGCGGAGGAGGAAGAGGACAAAGAAATTGGGCAAGAAATGGCAGAAAACAAAGAGGAACTGTGACATGCATGGAGAAACATGCTCCTCCTGGCTGCGAAGAAGCCAGCCAGACACCTTCCTTGACAAGTAAAAAGCCTCAGGGGTTGGCCAGGCTACTCCGACAATCAATGTCACTCACCCCCGCCACACACACACACTTACACAGGGCACACACACACTAAACAAGCTTCACAGTGCCAGTTTTGGAGTTTCCAGGAGAAAGATTTTACCTTCTGACAGTCGCTGTCAATCAAGATGCACTCAGACTCCAAAATCCCTAAATGCACTTTTATTCTTTGTCTGTTGACAGGAGAGGAGCATTCTCTTTGTAGTGCTTGGAGGCTTTTGCTCACATTCAAGCAGTGTACACTGCTGTAAAAAACCTGATAATTGTGTGGACCTTTTATGAATTTTAATGAGCATGAATGAGTTTTTCAAATCTTTGATATAAAAATTGATTTTAATTAAATCCTTTGTTGAGAAGCAGTGAAAGGTAAATGAAGACGGTTACATTCCTGACTTTGGCTGCATGAAGTCACCATCAGTCTGAACTAACTGGGTTTGTCCTCCAGCCAGTCAGGCAGAACTGGAAAAGTCTGAAATAAACAACATGAGGAAGATAGAAATATTGAGCTGCGACTCCAAAACTAATTTAGTTTTATGCTTGAAAAAGTCACTCCATCCTGAAACATGCACTATGTCTTTTGTCTCTAATGGTAGTAAAATATAAATCTAATGCTGGTAAATATTGCTTAGCAACCAAAACAGCAAATAATATCGGATGTTATCGGCACAAATTTTCACATCAGTGTTTCCTCAAAAAACAACAACATGTCCAAAGTAAAGGAGACTTGAGCTGATTATTTCTCTTTGCCACCATTATAGGAAAATAAAATTGCTGTTGAAGTACACAATATTTTAAACAAATTTAGCTATAATGTCTGTATATAATCTGTTCAAGAAAGGAAAAATAGTTTCAGAAAGTATTAATTTCTAACCGTGTTTTAGTTAAAATTCTCTTGTCTAATTTGATCTGAATTAGAAGATAAAATTTTAACCAATTTTAAAAACTTAAAGTTACTAAAACGTAGATCATATTCTAACTTATTTCAGCCGTTAAATTACAATTAAAGTTGATAAAAAAAAAATCTAATGCATTTTTCTTGAATGTAGATAAAATAATATTCTAATTCTAGAAATGTTGCTTCTTAAAGTGACAGTAACCTGCATAATGTTTCACTATCCAACTAAACTTCATCTCACGTTAAAGTCTGATTATTTTGACTTAACTAATCCATTTAATGACCAAATAAAACATGTAAAAACTGAACACCTGAAGATGTTCCACTTTGTCTCTCTTCCTTTCTTTCATACAAAACTGTCAAAAGATTCAATTTTCAAGAAAACCAGATGTTAATCCTGCCATGCAGGCATTTATCAACATACTGCATGTTTAGGCTTCAAATTTGAAAGATTATCTTTTGATTTGCAAAAACAGATGTCTGCAGATGTAAGGCATGCTGTACATGTGTGGAACAGCCTTACTGTGTGGCATACCTGCAGCAGGTGGAGTAAAGGAGGAACAGATTGATCTGAAGTAAAACAGAAACAAGGCTGGTCTAAATATAATGGGTAAAACTAAAGCAAAACACAGAAAACAAATGAGCAAAACTACAAAAAAAGAAGAAAAAAAACAAGCCAAGATCCTGACAGCAGGTATTTAGATTCAACTCCAGAGGGAAACCATTTGGCAAAATGTTTCTCTGCAAGAATCCCATAGCTGTTATTAAATGGTTTAACAATGTTCTGTCCCAAAACGAATACCTAGTCACCAGAATCTAGTCTCTGAAACATTAGGCAGTGCAACATTCAAAGTTAAGAATAGTAGTAGTTATAATAGCTTTAATGCTGATTACCCATGTAAAGCTTTTCCAGAGCTTTTCGGTATATTCTCAGATTAGTTGACAGGAAGGTTCATGGTTCATTTGCAACATGAATGAATGAACTCTGAGACCAAACTGGAATATTTGAACCACATTGGACTGTTTGTTAAAGAAACAGCAGTGGTGTGAAGGAAGAGCCTTGAGGCTCTCCTTCATCCACCGGTGCTGCAGTAGAACAAGAGTTAGCATTTCTGACACATGATTCTGAGAAATGTGCCATTAAAAGGAACAAAGTATATGAATGGAAAGTTTACTCAGCGTGCAAAAATACAAACTGATCTTGTTGGAAACTTCAGTGTGTTAATTTCTCGACTTACTGGAATATTTGAGTTTTTTTTGGTGATATTTCTCAATTTGTGTCTTTTTTC
The DNA here is from genome assembly GCF_001443285.1 of Poecilia latipinna. NCBI lineage: Eukaryota > Metazoa > Chordata > Actinopteri > Cyprinodontiformes > Poeciliidae > Poecilia > Poecilia latipinna. Next base: position 37,053 of record NW_015114250.1, on the reverse strand, counting down.
TTCTTCACAGGAAACCAAAATCAACTGCGTCCGTCTGGCTTGCAAAGGTATGAGCACCCTTCCATTGATACGCAGCAACATTAAAGTATTATTCTTATTATTCCAGTGACCATGTTGTAGTTTTGTTACCATGTCAACCTGTAGGGGTCAGTTAGAAGAGACAAACACTCACACTGCAGAAAAAGGCCAACTCTTCACTACCATGTGATCCTGCATGCTTTTCTTCCGCAGCATCTCTGTCCATCTCTTCTGCTCCAGTGTTTCTCACACTCTGCTCCTTTCCCTGTATCCGGCTCTCCTTCTGCCATCTCACGCCACATCCGTGTTGTTCACCAGTGTTTAAAGATCAGAGTCGCAGTAGACTGTTCGATCAGCTTCATTAGACCCAGTGGACGGATGCTAAAGCGTTTCTGATTCCACCCCATTCTGCCTGGCTCTCTCTCCGTGTCTCAAATCTTTATTTGCGGCTCATCTTTTGCAGATACACCCATTTGTGTGCTGGGCAGTGTGCTTTGGAAGCTTTTCAGCTTGCTATCGATTTTTCTCACCTTCTGCTTTTTTTTCTATCCCATTTTTCATCTGCATCAAGCATTGATTTGATTTTTCCACATTTTCAATCTCTGTTTCTGTCTCATCCACAGTACATCAAGGCTTTATTACTCATTTGTGCACATTTCTTTCTCTTATAGCTTTTTTCTTCATCTACCATACCAAATGTTTTTTTGTTTGCTTTGGTTAGGTTATAGGTAATGTAATGGGTGTGTAGACACTGACTGTCTGCATGTATGTGTGTACCAGAGAAGACATGCTTTTTACTTTGTGGCTCTCTTCAAAACACAAATGGCAAACCTTTCTTTTTAAAATTTAAAATAGTTAATTTTCAAAAATTCAAGTCCACACCTAATTTAAAAGGACTTGAAAGTTTAAAGTGGGCAGTGATGAGTGGCAGTGCAGATGGATCCTTTAGAGAAAACTTAGAGCCGTCGTTCAGGGAAAAATGGGGTCTGTCCTTTTACTCCAATCAGAGAATTTTGCAAGATGAGAAAAAATTACAAACAGCAATTTTGGTTAGAATTGCTCTTCACGCTTTTTTAGAATATTTAACAGGAAAAATGACATTTATTTGACAATTTAATTCAGTTTTATCTATATAGTGCAAATTCCTCCGACAAATGATGTGAAGGCACTTTAAGCCAAACAGGTCAAATTTATTTCCAGTAATTTGCAGTCCAGATCGGTCCATATTCATTCAGCCTGTTCCAGTACAAATGAATGCAATACAGTCATTTTCTGTGAAACATGCAGTTCCAACCATCTCAGAGATGGCTCTCTGAGGCCAAATGTTTTGTCACATGAAACAGAATTATAGAGTCAAAAGTAGTTGCGTACCAAAAAACACAAAAGGAAACTACAATCAAGCACATAGTTTTTTTTTCTTTCTTTTTTTGTATGAAAGGGATGTTATTCAAAACTTTAAAAGGATTTACTGTAATAAAAGAAAAGCATCTTCTAATTTTTTGGTGCTTGAGTGAACAAATTTATGTTCAGCTTTAAGAGCAGAAAACGTTTGTTATACTTATCAAAGTTTAACAAATTAAATGAAAACTGATTTTGGTGCAGCAAAGAGAGAGTTTCAGAAAAAAGCTCACTTTGCCGTAAAACGGTTTTTATTATAAAACCCGAATGCTTTTTACTTAATATTTTCCATTGTGAGAAAAAAAAAAATCAATATTATCTTTACCTGGATCACAGGTAAAAAGTCTCTGTCTGCGTCAACCACCTGGGCTGGACGGGCCAAACTTTTATCATTCTTTCATTGTAATTGGGGGCCACGCAAAATCAGTCCAAGGACCACAAATGGCCCCTGGACCTCACGTTGGACACCCCAGCCATAAAGAAATCAGCACGTTGTATGCATTCCTCACGTCAGAAAAATACTTTAGCAGCTATATGAAGAGGAACAACCACTAACCCTGTAAACCTGCAGCAATAAAAGAAAAATAGAACTTTTTTTTCTGATTTAACAGAAAAGCAACGAAGAGGTTCAAGATGGAGACATGCAGTTTGTCTGGTCTGTTCTCCTAATTTCCATCTAAACTGTTGCTGCATGATCAGACAAAATATTTTAAACAATATTTTTAAATATATTTATTATCAAAAAACAACAGTTAAAAGTACTAAATAGAGGAACCTTGGTTTTTGAGGCATTCTGGGACACAACAGTTTGGAGCTGGACAGAAATTCAGCTTTATTTGTCCTGCTGTAAAAAAGCTGGATAAATATTCAGACGTCGTCTGTAATAACTGCTCTGTGTAGACACACAACAGATGCTTGAGATTCCCAGCAGCTGCGTCTGAACTCAACGTTTTTGAAGAACGCCTCTCTGTTTCCACATTTCTGTTTCTGAGTTTCCTCCAACAGGAAGTTTGTGTTCAGGATCTTTTCAGAGAACGTCTGAGGCTTCAGCTGGTCGTTGCCCAAAGCCAGTCCTTTTACCACCACCTCTTAGCAAAATGTTTTCAACCTTGAGTAATGTGCTGATAATAAGTTTTTCTCTAAAATCCAGCCGTTTCCTCGGTCCAGTCCTTTGTTAGTCCAAAATATTTATCTCTACAAAATGTAACTTCTCTATAACATGAATTTTCTTTGAGTTTTGTCGAAACATTCACCCACTAGTGTTTCAGTTGAATAGTCTGCTGCAGACGAGATGAGTCAGATATGGAAATCAGTTCATTTCACTGCAGCAGACGCACATTTTATAAGCAGGATATGCTTTTGAAATTAGTTGGCACGTAAGAAATCCAATGTTTAAAAGCTTTAAAATAGAATTTCTTTAAAAGTAGCAACGCTTCACTTGCAGGAGCATTTCAAACTTTAATGAAAATCATCACAAATCAAGGCCTCTGACTGTAAAACTTTAAATGAAACAGCAGCTGTCTGGTTATTAGGGCTGGGATTCAGTGGGCTTGGATTTGCTGTACTCACATTATCAAAACATGTTTTGTCTGTATGGTTTGAGGCTGACTTGATTTTTTTTCTTTCTGCCTCAGCAGATTTTTGAAAGTTTAAAGGATATTTAGATCAATTTTTTACTTTAAACTGAAGGATATTTTAAATCTATCATTAGAGAAACTATCTCATGCTCTAAAACTTTGGATTTGTTTGCAGTGAAATAAATAGTCAGCTCTTTACACACCAGCTCAACTGAAAACAGAACCTAATAATAACAGTCAATCTGCAGGTAATATTAACTTTAAACACAGAATGACTCGACATCACAGACTCTAAACAAACTGTAAACCTCATCCTGTCGGTTAGTTTTTGATTGATTTTCTCCAGATGCTGCTGCATCTGTAGTTTATCCTGCTACTTATTTGCAGACATTTACTTAAATGGGAACTAAAAACCTTGAAGAAATCTTCAGCATCTGTCTGCATCAGATCCTTGTTTAATGTTAGAAATCTGACCTTGCTTTAGAAGAGGACTGATCCATAATCTGAGATGAAATTAATATGCATCAATAAAAGAGGCACAGAAATGTGTGTGCTTAATATTTAGCATGTAGGGAAACTGTCTCTGAACAGCTGTCCTGTTTTCCTCTCCAGCCTGACTAAGAGATGACATGACTCAGAGTTTTACTTCCCCCTCATCAGCCCATAGACAGTCTGAATTTAAATCTTTCTTTTGCATTTGTAAAATGCATTTGAGAGAAAAACAAAGTTTTTATGGATACAGACGTTTTCTGACAGCAGGTTTGGCAAATTCACCTGAAGAAACTGAGGTGTTTTAGCTTCATAAGGAAGAAATATCTAAGAAACATGACTGTTTAATTTTTATTTGAACTGAGAATTAAGTAAAAGAATTAAGTGCTTAAAATTTACAGTCTGATTTGAACAGATTTGATTGAGGGAAACAAACATTGTGATGTACAAGGAGCTGCACCAGAGCTCAGCAGTGACTGAAGACACAAAATACTGGATCCAAAATTGAGCTTTTGATGGGACCTGCTGTTTAGGACAGTTGTTATGTAACCACTGCACTGCAAAAAACAAGCATTTGGGTTTAGTTTCTGGTGCAAATATCTTAGGACAAGTTAGCTAACTTAGAAGTACCTTTTTCACAAGACCTGTGTTTTAAGTCAATAAATTAATATTGATTAAAAAAGTACTACTTCCACTGGCAGATAATTTGACTTACAACAACATATTGTTCCCATGTTATAAGTGAAATATTCTGTCTGTGTAACTGGTACTTTTTATTAATATCCATGAGTTACTGACTAAAAACAAACTAATATATCTTGTAAGTTAGTTGTCTCTTATTTGGCGTGAACTCAGATATTAGAAACTAATGACTTGGTAAGATTTAGTGTTTTTGCAGTGGTTTCAACGTTGGGCCACTTTCCTGGTTTTACCTCCTGTACAGTAAATATTGTTCAAACAATCTCTGATTTGAATTTGATCAGATTATCTCCTCCTTGGAGGTGAAAACTGTTTACCAGCAGAAATCAGATTTTTTTTTCTCTAAGTTGCCACAAAGTTTTTTTTTTTTTTTACCATCTTTCTTTCCTCCATTTTCTCGTCCCTTTGTTTCTATTAACCCGTCAGTCCAGGCTGACTGACTGCGATGTTAACTCCTAACACCACATCTGCATTCGCTGTCAGCTCTTTACTAAATAGGCATATTCGACACATCTGTCAGGCCGCCTCCTGGTAATAGGCCAGTCAGTTTGCTCATTGACAGTTTTTCTTCTTGGCAAACAGACCAGTCATATCCCAGCTAAATGCTATTGATTTCATTGTGCTAGTGCCATCTCTCACCGCTGCAGTTTCTCTCCTTAGACAGATCAAAGCAGGGAGATCTAGTGAAACTGATAAATAAAACGATATATCTTTTTTCTTAGACTTTTTTCTTCTTTCTTTTCCTTTTTTTGTTGTTGTTTGTTTTTCTCTCTTCCCTCTCTCTCATGCTTTCCGGCGGGGACGTGCGGCCCTTGGCCTTAGTGGTAATAGGTAGGGGACAAATAACAACGCCGTACATTCTAGTCATCCCAAGCGAAGGTGATTATTTCTTTATAGGCAGAATATCTTCTTCCCTATGTTATGTCACAGCACAACCATAAACACGACACAAAACAATAATTCATTTTGGTTGTTTCCTGCCCTACACCTCCTCCACTTTATCCCTCTGTTTCCTGATTTGTCTTGGTTTTCCATTTTTTGGGGCTCCTTGGTTGTTATTCCTCCTCATCTTCATCTTACTGCATCCGTTTGCATGTCTGCTCTGCTTCGGATGTTGCTGGCTGTGGTTGAACCTCAGTTCTGTCTTGCATGTAAGCCCACATACTCCAGTGAAGCTATGCTACACAGATGACAGTCTACTGATTGCTATGGAGTCACAGAAGTGTTGGTATTTGTTCCATCTAATAAAAAATGTTTCATTTGAAAGTGAGCAAACACCAAAGATCACCTCCATAAAAGATTAAACTCTATAATTTCATATCACCTAAGTGCACAATTTAAACAACCATCCGCAGCCTATTTGCCTGTATTTTGTGTCCGAATCCAGCTAACGCCAACTGAATACTTGATGAAACAGCAGGGGATGATGGCAGCTCTCATTTGCATAAAAATGAAAACCTTTCTTTCACGGTGCCATTCAGCTCATTGTTAGTTTCCTGCTTTCGTTTTACTTTTAGACCTTTTCCTTGACTCTTTATGAATGCTAAATACCTGTTTTTCCTGCTGCATGTCAAGTCTAGACATTAAAAATCTGTGGAAAATGAAAGTGCTAGATGATTGTGTAAACGTTGGATTAAAACTGGTGTTTAGTGTTGGATACATGATGTCCTTTGAAAGAAACATTTAACTGAACGTCAGGATGTCTAAAAGCCTGCTGGACTCCACTGACATCACAGGCAACTCAACATTTTACCAACAGACATTTGAATGGTTAGTAATGTTAATTAAAATTCTGTTATTGAACTTTGTTAAATGCTGCTGCTGCATTAGCTTCATATTTAGCTTTATTGTTAAATCCTGTGGTGACCAAACATCCTTTTCTCCTGGGTTTAGTTCACTTTTCTCACTCTGGTGCTTTCATTGATTGAAGAAAATGTCAGAATTGTCATTGTTTTTTTAGAGCATCAGTTGGTGAATAAAACGATGGGCATAAAACCAGCTTAAACCTAAATGCCAAGTGTGGTAGGTAGTATATCGCATCACCGCACTTTAAGATAAATATTCTATAGAAAAACATTCAAAAAGCCTTAAAATGTGACTGGACGATAAACCAATAACAATATAGATCATGATGGACACATGAGCAATAAGATCAATACGTCTGATATAATATTCAATACTCTCCCTGAACTCTGATCCACTGCAGCACAGCATTCTGGGAGATGTAGGCACTGGAAAGGCTTCGGCTAAGCTCGGTCCCTCTTTGGTTGCCTAGCAACAACTTGCTGAGTAACTTTCACAGCAGCAGCTTCAGGTTTGGCTGCTGTGCCTCAGAACTGCTTAAAAATAGACAATAATGGCGTGGAGTGAAAACTGCCATGCCACTGGGTTCTTCTACACATTAGACAAAAATATTAATCAATCATTGATACTAACATGAAATGCTTATAGTGTGATCGGTTTCCACCATTAAAGCTGAATCTGATTTTTAAAACATGTCAGTTAGTTTTAAAACTCAGTGGTATATTTCAGCTGTGCTTAGTGCTGTAAGCTACGGCTGATCTCTGCAGCGCCAAAGTGAACCAAGCCCATTGTACTGTCTGCATAAAGTGTTATGCAAATTTCATCAACAGAGTGTGAAGTATTGCAAGGACAAGCCATGGCACATCGTTTCTGACAGCCATTTGTTTTGATATATTTTCCATATGGTTGCTTTCAACACTCTGGGAGGAGAAGCAAACTAAAAACTGACTGAAATGAAAAGATAAAAAGAAAAGCCGATAGAGTGCTTCAGCGCTCCAGCATCTGAATGAGGAATAGGATTTCTACGTCGATGGTGATTGTATGACCTTTTGACGCATCAAACCCACTTCTTATAAACACGTTGGTGTTTTGTGTCAGCTTCAATTGCTGTTACCATTAGACCCGAGGTCGGCTCTAATTGGTTCTGTACAGAGCCATGTTGTAACTGACTCCGCTGCTCTGCAATACTGATGCAACAGGTTGCTTGCCACCAGCATTTGTTTAAGGTCGACCCGCAGATGCGACTGCAGTTTAAACCTGCAATTTTGACTGATGTCTGATTTGTTTGGTTGACTCACGGTACACCTTATTCTCATCACTCTTTTTTCATAAGTAATCACAGTGTGCTTCCTGCTTCCTCCCTAGTAAGTCAGGTTGCCCTCTAAATTTGCAGCAGATTGAGTCAGACTCTGAAAAGGGGAGAAGATGTTTGTAGGTGAATATCTGGGGAGGATATGACATTTTAAGGGCACACTACCAACAAACAAAGGATGAAGTGCTTTTTAAGTAGCTGCACAGTCAGCAAGCAGCATTCAACCGAGTTTAGTGTTGACACATAAAATAGATTAAGAGAAAGGCAAACAAGAAAGACACACTCACTAAATTCTTAAGGGAAAAAGAGATGGAATGAGAAACAGCTTCAACAACAAAGGCAGACTGGAAGAAACCGACATCAAAGTTCAAAATAAGAGAAAAGAGGCCAGCACAGATCGACTCCCGCCATGAATTATTGTTTTTTCCTATTTTTATGTTCAAACAAATGTATTGCATTATTCCACCAGACAGATTGGTGAATCACCCATCTGCTCGACTTCACAAGCGTCCCGTGAATCTCAAAAACTTGATTGTGAAATCCTGTGCACCATCTGTAAATACAAAAATACAAGACTGTGAAAATAGAAGCACAATGAAAAGTGAAAAATGTCTTTAAACGTTTGGACCAGAGCAGGACATTCAATGTCCTCCTAGAAGTACTACAAATGTCCTCTCAAAGTACTGTAAGAATATGTAAAGAAACACCAACTTTGAGAATCCTCTCTTTATTCATTATTATTACATTGGTTTAGCATAAATACAGCCTCATGTTTGGGGTTTTTGCAGTAATATCCTGACTTCTGGACGGTTGCTACCAACTGCATCACAGTGTAGCCCTAATCCAAAAGTAATGCGACTTTATTTACACAGGACCGCAATGTGGAAACTGCTGATATTTTCAGGTTTTCTTAGGAGAAAATTCCACATTTTGACATCAAAGTGTTACTATTTATTTAGCCCAGACCAACAATGTCTGGGCACCATGTGGAGCAGTGATTTTAGCATGCCGTTGATGTGCTTTGACCCTTAACGTCCTTCTAAAAATATATTTACTCATTATCAGAAGACACGTTAAACTGGACAGGTTAAGCAGCACACAGTACAGCTCTGTCTGCCGTTTTTTGCTGTTCATGTGCATGAGTAGAATCAATCCTGCATGTGGGGTTTCATACCTGTCCTAATTCACACCTTGGACAGGTGTGTTCCTGAAACGTTTAGCTTTGAGATCGGGTTACAAAAGGGTTCTGTGTCCGATCACTGCAGACGTGTAAACAAGCAGCTGCATTGCAAAAAATGTTAAGATTTCACTGAAAACCAGCTCCATGTGAACAGGGCCTTAAAAAGATTCAGGTGGATAATGTTGTGTATTTTATGCTTTTACTAGACACCAGGATAGAATACTCTCCCTTTAGGATGTACAGACAGGCTAAAGCTAGCAGGCCATGTGTAGCTCTGGTGGTCAATAGTTGTTTGGTCATATAAACACAGGAAGTGCAGATTATAGATCAGACAGAGCAGTGTGGTTTATTTCAGATGAATAATCTTGTTAAACATGCTCAGCTATACTAACACTAATCCACCCACAGCTGGTCACAAAACTAAGCCCCAAACTAAACATTCAAATCAGACTCATCCAGGTCACTCAAACACAGCAAGAAGAAAAAGCTCACATCTACAACTTATAGCTTACAGTCAGGTAAAAGAAGTGACTCTGTCTTCACACAAAACTGCACAAATTCTTAAAATAAACTTTAATTTTACCCCGTAATTTCACTAAAACTTATAAGATGGTCTCATCGTTCGACAGAAACACACACACACGCACACACAGGCACACACACACACACACACAGGCACACGGGCACACACACACACACACAGGCATGCACAAAATCACACACAGCAAGAGAACTCCCATTTTAATATGCTGTCCTGTGGTGCTGCAGAGCATCGCTAGCTGGGAGAATCAATCTTCTCTCTATTTGGATCAGATTATGTTTTTAATATCTCTGTCTTTACCCCTAATTCCTCCCTAGTAATTTTATTGTGCTCACGAAGTGAGCGAAATAAAAACGGGATGAAAAAAAACAGCAAGAAAAGAGATGTATAAGTTGAAATGATATTAGACAAATGTTCACAGGCCGGAGATGTTTCACAGGATTACTCTAAACTAGGCAGCCAGTGTTATCAAATGGAGATATTAATTTATATTTTGCATTATTAGTGTCCAGGAATAAAATATCCATCAAACCGCATAGTGTCATTGTTTTTAAGAATATTTATGTGGGAGAAAAATTTGAAATATTTTACTGATAAAAACTGTAAACATAGCACATTTTCACATTATGTTGCAATAAAAAAATGTACACACTTTCAATATGGGGTAATTGTGTGAAGATTAAGGGAACAGATATAAGTGAAGCATTACGAAAACTTTTCAGATGCTCTGTTTGTGTTCAACAAGCTAAGATGAAAACGCAGAAACAAACGATCTTCTGTCCAGTTCTGTAAACCATTGCAGATTCACTTAAAACTCCATTAGTGTATTATTTGTGAACCAGTTCCCGTTTTCCTGCAGTAGGTTGGTCATTCATGTGTGCAGTATTCCCCCGGTGTGAGCAGACGGTCTCTGGGAAGGCCAAGCGGCTGTGAAGTCTGGGGTCCACAGAGACAGCCGGAGCATTAAACCTCTCACTTCCACATTTCATCTCCCCTCCAGGAGAAACAGTTTCAAGACTCTTTCAGGCATTAAGAGTCTCACCTCTTCTCTGTGGATCTTGCAGTAATTACAAGAAAAACAGTTTATAAATAAATAGTAGAAATAAGAAGACAGCATTGGCCATGTTTATTGGTCACCTTTTAAAGTGGTAATCTCAAACTGGAAATTTTACAAACCTTGTGGGAAAAGCCTTCACTGAAGAGCTGAATATCTATCAAATAATGAAGTAATTGGAAATATGTCACTTTCCCAGATTTAAGAAACAAAAACTGATCATAAATGAATACATTTATATATAAATGACTCCTTCAGCTAAGACAGCTAAAGTACACAGCCTACACTAGGGCAACACAATATATCGCTAACATATCACCATCGACAGTGGTGGGCACCGCTAACCAAATGTTTACCTGGGCTAATGCTAATAATTAGTTCTGCTAACACTAAAGTGCTACACCAACACAGTACTTAGTGGAAGCATTTTCAGTTTTATAGTTGCTGAGTATTGCTAACTCTAATAAACATAACATAAGCATCAACACAGATTTATTTAACTGAAAGTTTACACAGCAGCCTCGTAAACTAGCGCTTTAGATTTTATCCAGAGAAAAAATATTTACGGAAGGCTAAATGCAATAAACATTTTCAAAATTAGCAAGAATGAAAAGTTAGCTCCGCTGTTAGTGCATTAGCACAAGTGCGCCCACTACTGGTCATTACAATATCAGTGTGTACAATGCTCATGTTGCAAAGGACTGTTTGGAGTGCAATAATTGTTTGCTAATAGTGTTATGAACTTGAATTTTTCATGCTAATGCTACATTTAGCCAGCTGGACAGACTTTCCCACTATTTTGGCACATTACCCAAAATACTAAAGATCACAATAGTGGAAGCAGAAGAGCAAGATAATATAACTACTTCATATAT
>NW_015114250.1:22898-24645 GCF_001443285.1 Poecilia latipinna | reverse complement strand
AACTCCCATTTTAATATGCTGTCCTGTGGTGCTGCAGAGCATCGCTAGCTGGGAGAATCAATCTTCTCTCTATTTGGATCAGATTATGTTTTTAATATCTCTGTCTTTACCCCTAATTCCTCCCTAGTAATTTTATTGTGCTCACGAAGTGAGCGAAATAAAAACGGGATGAAAAAAAACAGCAAGAAAAGAGATGTATAAGTTGAAATGATATTAGACAAATGTTCACAGGCCGGAGATGTTTCACAGGATTACTCTAAACTAGGCAGCCAGTGTTATCAAATGGAGATATTAATTTATATTTTGCATTATTAGTGTCCAGGAATAAAATATCCATCAAACCGCATAGTGTCATTGTTTTTAAGAATATTTATGTGGGAGAAAAATTTGAAATATTTTACTGATAAAAACTGTAAACATAGCACATTTTCACATTATGTTGCAATAAAAAAATGTACACACTTTCAATATGGGGTAATTGTGTGAAGATTAAGGGAACAGATATAAGTGAAGCATTACGAAAACTTTTCAGATGCTCTGTTTGTGTTCAACAAGCTAAGATGAAAACGCAGAAACAAACGATCTTCTGTCCAGTTCTGTAAACCATTGCAGATTCACTTAAAACTCCATTAGTGTATTATTTGTGAACCAGTTCCCGTTTTCCTGCAGTAGGTTGGTCATTCATGTGTGCAGTATTCCCCCGGTGTGAGCAGACGGTCTCTGGGAAGGCCAAGCGGCTGTGAAGTCTGGGGTCCACAGAGACAGCCGGAGCATTAAACCTCTCACTTCCACATTTCATCTCCCCTCCAGGAGAAACAGTTTCAAGACTCTTTCAGGCATTAAGAGTCTCACCTCTTCTCTGTGGATCTTGCAGTAATTACAAGAAAAACAGTTTATAAATAAATAGTAGAAATAAGAAGACAGCATTGGCCATGTTTATTGGTCACCTTTTAAAGTGGTAATCTCAAACTGGAAATTTTACAAACCTTGTGGGAAAAGCCTTCACTGAAGAGCTGAATATCTATCAAATAATGAAGTAATTGGAAATATGTCACTTTCCCAGATTTAAGAAACAAAAACTGATCATAAATGAATACATTTATATATAAATGACTCCTTCAGCTAAGACAGCTAAAGTACACAGCCTACACTAGGGCAACACAATATATCGCTAACATATCACCATCGACAGTGGTGGGCACCGCTAACCAAATGTTTACCTGGGCTAATGCTAATAATTAGTTCTGCTAACACTAAAGTGCTACACCAACACAGTACTTAGTGGAAGCATTTTCAGTTTTATAGTTGCTGAGTATTGCTAACTCTAATAAACATAACATAAGCATCAACACAGATGTTGAAATTTATTTAACTGAAAGTTTACACAGCAGCCTCGTAAACTAGCGCTTTAGATTTTATCCAGAGAAAAAATATTTACGGAAGGCTAAATGCAATAAACATTTTCAAAATTAGCAAGAATGAAAAGTTAGCTCCGCTGTTAGTGCATTAGCACAAGTGCGCCCACTACTGGTCATTACAATATCAGTGTGTACAATGCTCATGTTGCAAAGGACTGTTTGGAGTGCAATAATTGTTTGCTAATAGTGTTATGAACTTGAATTTTTCATGCTAATGCTACATTTAGCCAGCTGGACAGACTTTCCCACTATTTTGGCACATTACCCAAAATACTAAAGATCACAATAGTGGAAGCAGAAGAGCAAGATAATATAACTACTTCATATAT
>NW_015114250.1:5847-21209 GCF_001443285.1 Poecilia latipinna | reverse complement strand
GAGGACCCAAGCTCAGAGGATGAAAGAGACCACCCACGGAGGGTGAGAGGGGAATTTTTTTTTTTATATATATATATATATATATATATATATATATATATATATATATATATATATATATATAGTTGTATAAAGTGAAAGAGTAATTCACAATCATTTCTTGTCTCCTTGTGTAAAATATTCTTTTAGGAAGGAATACTGACACAAAATCAAAATGTGTATTGTGTATAAATGGTACGACAGTTCCTTTTATGGACTCCGTTTAAAGCCACCGGTGGTAAGAAAGGAAGATTTATCCATAAAGTGTCATATGCCACCTGTTGGCTCATTATAACAATACAGCTATAAATGAGGCTCCCCCAGCCTCCATATTGCTCCTCCACCAGCTGTGAATCAATCCCATTTAGCCGTGGTATTTTGCTTCAACTCAGGTCTCACCTCTTTGTAATGGACATGCTTGTATTACCTCACATCTCTCCTGTCCTGGTCAGAGCGCCGTCTGAGTTCACCTGATCGGCTCCCAACCTGGTCTATTGCAATGTCAAATGGAGCTGAACCCGGTGCCAGATGGGGTCCTCTGCTGTTGCATCATGAACTGTTGAACCCAATCAGCACGTGAGGCTGTGAAGTGTGAACAAATGGGGGGTCACAGTGAAACGTGCCAGCTGATACATAATGTGGATCACTCAGGGGGGAAATTGAGCTTTAATACACCTGTGAGGTGATTACTGGGGCACAGGCTGACATGGAAATGTGAGCGCTCGTCTCCTGCATGATCGCCCAAGGCTCTCGTGTAACCGTAATGTGCTTGATGGACAACTAGGAACTTCTGGTCTCTGATTACAGAGAGGGCAGCATGAAGTGGGCATGAGTGGAAAACAGAAAGATTCACTTTTTTATGCCTGCTGCTTCTCTGAAGCTGGTTGGAATTAAAGCAGACAAAATGCAAACTTTAGGTGTGAGATGTCCACATTGTTTGACTTTTGGAGGCTAAATGTAAAGCATGTACTCTTACAACACATGAAAAGAAGCAGATTGTTCTGAATTGTAAAATCGACTGTCTTTATGTGCTAAATCAGTGGAATATTCTTATTTAGGACAAATTTAAAATCGCAAAGCAATAAATCAGATTATTCAATTATGAAGGGGTTGACAGATTTGAAGAAGTTGCAAGAGCAAAACTGAAGTAAAACTGCAGTTTATAGAGCATCTGAGAATTAGTTGTTGCTTTATTATGTCCCACCATAATCTGAAACATATTTATCATTGTGCTTACTGTTAGACCTGGGATTTAAAATGCACATTGAGAATGTCTTAATGTGCATTTATCTGGTAACAACAGTTGCTACATTTCCATTGCAAATGTGTGCAAAACTTTGTCAATATTCCACCAATGTCAAAAAAACACAATTTGGGAATTTTGGTGTTTCCACCGTTTAAGAAACAAAACTAAAATCACATAAGTTGGTCATGACCCTGGAAAAGCCGAGTGTTTTGTGGTCAACTTACCATCCAGAAGCTACTTGCCTTATTCTTGTTGGTTGTGCAGGAGGTTCCACTTGTGCTTTTCAAAAATGTGCAGTTATATAATGTAAACGTTGAGTTGGTGGGTGTGGCCAGCAACAGCTTATTTGATTTAAAGTGACAGCGCCCTAAAACAGCTGATTCTGAAGGGAGCTCAACAAAACTGAGCAGACTAAAATCTTATCATCTAAGAATGATTTTGAGCAGTAAACGTATTGAACATGTTTTGTATTGAATGCACATCTGTACACGTGCATTCCAAAATTTAGAGAAGATCCCAGTAAGTTCACCTTAATGTGCTTCAGGGAAGTTATCTTCCCCGAAGCATCATCAATGGTCATTGTGCATTTTAGGTTCAACCTTGAAATTTCACTCTGAAGTCGAATATCTCTACATTTTTATCGTGTATTTATATTTCAGATCTGAACTACATTAAAGTTAATAGATAAATCTCCCAGTTTCATTGAGCCAACTGATGATTAGCAGAACCATTGTTTGTTCCAAGTAGCAATAAACACTATTCGCTCTTTCAGAAATGCATCAAGCCCTCGATTGAAATGTCTCTGTAATCCCTTTTAAAAACATTCAGGGTAAAGTGGCATTTCTTTTTCAGCATTGAAGCGTGGGATTGAGAGTGACAGAAGTATTTGTCTTGTGTGCATATTTTTTCAAACGCGTGTAAGGATGGAGAGGCCGTCTGTGAATGGTCCGTCATTGAGGGCGTTCAGGGATTTCATAAGAACATCTCATCAGTGCAGCCATTGAGGACTGCAGCAGCTATTACCAAGTGTGCCAAGGTTAGGTGCTTAAGCCGCTAGTTCGGTGTATTCTGCTGCCAACCTTGTGTTATTGCAGAGGGGGTGAAGATGAGAGACAAGGGATTAACTGAACTCCCACACAGCAGTATTACTCTATTAATCGCCTGTCTTTGTCTATCAAGGTTATAACAAGAGTCTGCTCGGTGTGAGCGGGAGCATTCATGTGCACAATCGCAGGCTTTTAAATAAGAGGCCTATAAAATCTTGATTTATAGTTGTTCTGCTTTTCAACTTTGTTCCTCTCAACTTTTTGTTTTCTCCTTGTCACTTTCTGGCCTGTCCAGTGTCAATCTTTGTAAAATACAATCCTAAAATTTCCAACAGAGGAAGACCTTTCTGACAGCTAAGAGGACATGTGGAGTTAGACGTTGCCTTTCAGAGCATTTAATCCTTTAGTCTGTCCTGTCAGATGTTCTGTTCATATTTCAGTTCAGGATCGTCTCTCTAAATACATGTTGGTGTTGATCTGTCCAGAAAAATCTGTTTTCTGTGGCCACAATAATATGCATTGATATTTAGGACTGTTTGATCGTCCAACTTGTGTTTTGCATTTACAGTTTTCTATCTGTCTTTGTGGATTTTTTATATTCTGAAATATTTAATTTAATTTAACTTGGTTCAGTGTGTTGCTTCGGGGAATGTTTGCCTCGGGAGCCTCGGCTGATGGTGACGTTCTGAATATTGTTGTGCTACTTCAACACTGTGCTAACAAAGTAGACCCCTGGAAGTGGCCTTCCCAGAAGCATCAGCCACTTAAAAATCCATCTTCAGGTGTTCAGCTGGCCTCTACATTTATCTGGATTTTATTCAGTGGAGGATTTGTTGTGTTGGAGGTGCTTCAAAATAAAAATCTGAAATACAAAGAAAATATTTTAAGAAGGAATAATATATCTATTTATACTTTCCAAATAAACCATAATTGTTCTGCCTTGCAGTATCCATCGTTTGTTCATCGTACCGAGTGGAGAGACAGAGACCTTCTGCACAACCACTTTAACTTTTTCCACATTATTGGAAGCTACAAAGAAATTGCAAACTTTCCCTCAAAACAGGTTTTATTTTCACACCAATTTAGGGCTATTGTTCATCAATTTACACTGAATGACTAAAAAACTCAGCAGCAGAAGGAAATGAAATAATTTTTGTACATTTTCTTTGGAGCTCCTTCCCGCCTTTCTGATTATTTACCCTTCGTTTCTTTTTGACACATTTCTTTATTCATTTATTTAGTTTTTTACTATAAGTAAAGTTGGAGCCGACATATCTTATGTTTACCCACATTTTTTGGTTTGTTTTTACTTTTATCATGTTCTTTGCACTCCTAAATGTCTTGGTCACCCAACCAACTTACATTTCTGTTTTTTCTTTATTTGGTTAAAAGATTAACTATTTTGAAAAGAAAAAAGGAAAACTAAATATCCTTATTGTTTTTAGTTTTCTTATTTAAATAAAATTGTCCTCCTTCTCAGATACTGAGTGGACCATCAGTTATCACCAGGGTTACGAAGCACAGCTCTTTATTTTGATAGTTTAATCTTAATTTGCATTGTGGAAACCATCTTGGCTCTTCTGTAGAAGCTAACATCTACATATTTACAGCTCAGCACACAGAGGAAAATGGATTGGTTGCTTTGTAAGCAGCAGCCAAGTCAAGTAGCACAACACCTGAGTATTTCAGTTTCCCAAGCTGCACATTTTAGATATCCTCCACAAAAATAAATGAATAAATAAAAGATAATCTGCAAATAGGGAAGATTTTGCTGATTTAGGAGGGGGTCTGCTGTATATTGTCTCTCTTTCATATTTTATCCTCCTGCATAACTTTCATTGCTCTTATTTAACTGTTTTGAAGGAATGTTTAGTCATCTCCTCACTTTGGGACTAATCATGTTGCCTTCCCTTGTAGCTGACTAATGTATGCTGTATGTTTGTGCATGAACTTGATCCTTTGTGTAAATTAATGCAGCATGGACTGTGTGTGTTGTTTTTGTATGTAAAAGTCTGTTTGTTTCTTTGAGACTGTATTTGCTGGATTCTGCCTACCGATATGACGTTTTGTGTGTGTGTGTGTGTGTGTGTGTGTGTGTGTGTGTGTGTGTGTGTGTGTGTGTGTGTGTGTGTGTGTGTGTGTGGACACTCAGGTGCATCCACCCAGGATTCAGATGCCATGGAGCCGGAGAAGCAGGTGGACAGCACGGTGAAAATGGCTGGCATGATCGCAGGGAGTCTCATGATCATCATCATCCTCCTCGGAGTCATCCTGACCTTCAAGCGCAGGTATGCACTGAAACCAAACGGCATGTGAGGAGCAGCAGCTGCAGGACTTGTGCACACAGGAAGTGGTTGGTTTTCAGAGTCTGTCTGTAAAAGAAAAAAATAAGAAGGAATAAATAACCCAGCCAAACCCAGTGCTGCTTTTAATGAGACCACAGCAGGTTGATTTAAGGTCTTTCCAGGCACATTAAGGATTCAGTGCTGTGTTGCCAGATTGGACAGGTTTCCTCTCAATTGGGCACAGTTTATTCATTTAATCGGTAGAACTTGGTTAATCAAGTGGGATTGTAAAACAGAAATCCTGGTGCAAGTTCATTAAATTTAAATGATATGGTGCCACAAAAAATAAAAAATATTACATATAGACTGCAGGATCTGGTAACCCCGCCGAACGGCACCATGTTGGGTTTGTGTGAGAGCGAGGCAGATGGAGGATAGAGAACGAGATGGAGCTGCGACCTCATCATTTAAAAAAACATGTGGCTGGCACGGCCTTATGGAAACATGAAACCAACGTTTGGAACCTGGTTTCAAAACGATTCTGGTCTAAAAGATACAGAATCTGTGTGGATGCACTTCCTAAACCACAAAACATATTTCTGGATAACAACTAAAATCATCTTCATGTGGATGAGATCTTAGATAAGAAACATGTTTGAAACAGCCACAGCTTCCTATGTGCAAGGGACCTAAAGCTGCTTGTGTAAGATTTCAAAAACTCTTTAACTTTGATTATCAGATCGTTGGTAGCCTCTGTTTGATGCATCATGATCAGGATTTGAAGGTCCTGTCAAATATTCCTTGAGAGACTTTGTTAAAGACTGAAATGTAACATTGGCTCAAGATGAAACAGTTTGAGGTTGCCATTTTTAATTCTTCCCTTTTCAACAAGTCATGGCAAAAAAGAAAAAAAAAGTAGATTTTTTTAGACTGACCAGACCTTTAAACTGAGAGACTGAACATCAAAGTCTACCAACAATCTTGATGCCTTTCAGGCATAATAATGTTAAAAAGCATCACAACTTGATTTTTGTTCCAAAAATATTATTAGAGTTAGGGAGAGACTTTATAAATCTGGAAGTGTCCTCATTAGTACCAGTTATTAAAAAAAGAGTCATCAATGTTGAAAAGTAAATGTGTTTATTCTTAAAAAAAAGAGTGGTAAAAGTTTGTTTTTAATTTGGGGATAATTTTTATGAAAAGGGATTGTGGAAACTTTAAAAGCTTAAAAACTGTTTTCTTGTCAGGCAAAGCGAAAATGTAAAAATGGAAACGTAGTCACGTCTCTGATTTCCAGTCAAACTTAGAAAAAATATAAAAGAGGTAAATGTAACCAATATAATCCAATTTCCAATGATTAAAAAATCCTGGCTGAGTCTTGGTGGTCATGCAGACCTGCTGGCCTCCATCACCTTCTTCCTTCCCTTTACATTCTCTCTTTCTCTTTTCTGCATCCCTTCATCCCCTTTTCCTCATTCTGCTTATGCAGTTTGTTTTACTTGGACCCATTTCTGTTTGATGTTTGGCATTATTGTCGTGGTTTCTGGAGATTATCTCACTTGACAGAACAATATGACACTAAATATTTCATAACTCACCAATTATTGCTTAATATGCCGTTTGTCCTTCACATTTAAAACTACTTGATGCAAAATCAGCACAGAAATGCAAATCTTGTGTTTTAAGCATTTCCAAACAAGCATGGAGTTAAATATAACATCTTCATCAATATATTGGCAAACTCTTCTAAATTAGATTTATTTTGTAGAATAAATATAATTTAAATTCTGTTTAATTTAAATCCAGTTTATTTACATTTTTTGCTCCACAAACGTCTCTCATAGCACACGATGAGACATTCTGGGTCCAAGCAGAACTTTGGTAAACCTGCGGTAGGACATGAAGACAGTCGGATGAAGAGATTAACTGATGCATCAGATTTTATTGTTGGTTGGTGGAAATGTCTGTTTCTTCATATTGGTCTTAGCTGGGCTGCTAATGGCCTTGGATGTACAGACTAACCGTCTAGCTTTCAGATATTTGTCAGTGAATAAGTAAAAAGTTCATAGTGTGGGTGAATCCTTGTTATCGAAGACGTGATGTGATGCTTCTTGTCTGGTCTTGAGGTTTGCACACATCTCAGCAGGAATTTCAACCTACAGAAATTGTAAATCCTTTCTTGGCTGCCTCTTGGTCACCCAATGCTTCCACAGATGTTTTTAAAAGAATCGGGGTTTCAACAGTTGTTAGTTTGCTCTATAAACTTCCTGCTCATCTGAAGCCCGTCTTTGACAGACAAGGCGACACATTTTCAGTGTTTATGTGAAGGAAAGGAGGTTGTTGTCTGTCATTTCTTTTTTTCTGGCATTTCTGTTCTTTTGAACATTGTGTGATGAGTTAAGCTGCAGTGTGTTTCTGTTATGTAAACATATATACATACATATATATTTTTTTACATATATGTTGAAACAGTCACTATGTTGTGACAGTGTGGTATGAGACAGATAATCTTTGAAAAATTTAAGCTCCTCTTCTTTCTCCTAGAGCTCCCAGTGCTAACTAGAAACAACAAATCAGAGCCAGGAGGAGGGTCTTAGCGCTGCCAGTCACCCCTGTGTGTGGTGCTGCTCGTCCCTCTCTCCTTCTCTCTGCAGCTAGCACAGCCTGTCACGAATCCTCAGGTTAGTTAGCATAGCCACTCCCAATGGCGGATAAACAGTTTCCCTGTAACGGTACGTTGTTTCTCCGCCATTAGCACATTTAGCAGCAAGTACATGAGATTGATTGACAGTGCTAAGGCCTTCCTCCTGGCTCTGATTGGTTGTTTTTGGTCGGGATGACTCAGAAGCGGTTCATTTCTTTAGCTTGTTACTTTTTAAAAAATTTTCTGCTTTGAAGTTATAAAATAAATTAATGCAGTGATTAATTTGAAAAGTGTTCCCTCATTGTTGCCATACCTCACTTCTGTTTGTTCAGTAAAACTAGCAGTGGATTAAAACAGACACGCTATTAAATTACCCATTTTGCTTTAAGCTTTCACCAGATGGTGCTTTGGACAAAATCAAAGTAATTTGCGTTCGTAGCAAAGGTGAATTTAATTACCACTGAAGCAGCTCGTCATTTACATATCAGCTGAAGGCGAAACAACCGGGAGGAGGGTCTGCGACAGACACTTCCCAACAGTTTGGAGCGGGAGGTGGGCCACTGCCGAGGGAACGAACAGCTAAAACACAGACCGTCGGTCGTTGGTAGCTAAAACATGTCGACCTGCAAACATTGTTGTGATCCAGGAGGAGGAACAGATCTGCTTCAAAACAAAGCAGACATGTTGGAAGTTGGAGTTTACACTAATTGTTGCGGTTTGTCAATGTTCTTAACCAAAAAATGAATGTTTATCAGGCTTTTAATTAAGTTATATTGTGCATTTTTTACATGCAAAATCAAGTTCAACACTTTTAAACAGTGTTTGAGTAAAAACAGACAATAAGCAATAAGTCAACAACTTTCACTTTTATTGCCAATATTGTTATATTTGCAACATAAGTGATGCAATCATCTTTGTTACGTTTCCTTCAAGAGCGATCGATACTAATTTGAACGGATTTGCTATTAATTAGTTTATTTTATTAATCGATTAACAGCCCTAACTTAAACCTGTTGGTCAAAACAGTGAGTAAAGGTAAAACAAAATGTGCATTTTAGATAATATATGCAGTCGGATAATGTGCAGGACAAATGGAAGGAAAGCAGAACATTTTGGAAGATGTGTTATACCAGAAGAAAAAGGATCCCAGGCTGAACACATTATTATAAGAGAACATGGACATGGGGTCAGTTAGCAGTGGTCATCAGAGCCAAACTCTGGCTGATGGAGAACATCTCAAACACTCAGAGGATAAATTGCCATCAAAGTCAGAAAGAAACGAGAAGACGTACAGAGATAGGTAATACGTTGAGACTTCAGAGTGAAGATGAAAGAGAAGAAAAAATGTATAAGGCTTGAAAAATATAAAAACTGATAGTAAATCCGCTCTTCTCAACCCAGGGTTCAAGTTAATATGCTAATAAATGCTAACCAGGCTAACAGGGCATGGTGTGCATTAAAAAGCCAATTAGAAGCCCAACACAGCTGTACTCAAAAGGATGCAGCCGACAGGCTGTCCAGATGATGTGATTTAAATCAATCCATACTCTGAGGTGGGATTAGAGTCAGACACTGGTTAGATCAACACAGGAGTGGTGGAAGGTACTGAGGTAATAAAACAACTTTAAAGAAAGTTGCAGGCAGGAAGCATGAAAGTGAAGCTCCAACTTTATGTAGGGTTAAAAAGAGATAAGACAACGAGTTTGTGAGGATATTTATAAGGAGAAGAGATAAATGAAGATGGAAATGCTCTCTGACAGAAGAACGTTTACAATGTCAGAGACCATTTTCTCTGGTCATTTATATTTTAAACCTGTACGCTTTAGCCAGTTGTCCCTGTGGGAAAGACAAGGTTCTTTTTTAAATGGAAAGTGTTTTACACACTTTTTACTTCCCATAAATTATTCTGCGACAAAACTTTTCAGGAAGGGAGCATGTCCAATTGTCCGATCATTCTTTTAAGAAATTGTTACATGTGTTTCAGAGGGGATTTGAACAAAGCTGGAGGGGCATGTAGCTGATAATTTAATGTAAAATTCAACATCGGTGGACACAGCTGAAGTCTTAATGGGGATCTGGTGTTTCTACAGCCTCAGGGCTCAAACTACCACAACCACAATATACACTTTTTATTGAAATGTTGAAAGCAGAATTGATGAATAATTAATGTTTCTGCTATTCCCTAAACAAGGGCGTGTTTTAGTGTACAATGCCTGAACAGCAGCTGAGAAACTGAGGGAAGGTGACATATCTGGAACTGCAACTTAATGAGAAAATCTGCAGTTTTTTAACTTTACCTGTGTATATATATTTAAAATGTTGATCTAAAGTTTCCACATACCTTAAATGTGCTGTCACCCTGCAATAGAAAATTAACTTTGATTTGATTTGGAACATAAACACACAAGTTTATGTTCCAAATCATGAAGTTCAAGGGAAAACGTGAGGACGGTACACAAACCAGGAAGTAAACAATCCAAGTGTTACCTCTGGCTATGCGGTGCCTTCGACTGCTTCAGGCTGCAGGAACAAACGTTCCTGCAGAAATCTGACTGCAGGCACATAAACACTTTGGAAAAGATTTACACAACTCAGAGAAAAACTAAATTATGTACACATACAACACCTTCAAAGTATTTATACCTCAAACATTTTGTTGTTTTACCGTGTAACAACCACAAAGTCCCATCTACCTTATGTTTGGTTTTATATGGCAAACAAATTCAAAGTGGAGCATCATATTAAAGTGAAAGAAAAAATATTTTGTATTGTAAATTAGAATCTAGTGGCATGCTTATTTATTATTTAACTCAGAGTTAATAACACTCGAGCTTTGATCTGTTTTTCCATTGCAGGTAAAATACTGACTATTGATCTATTATCACACATTCAATAATCCCAGAAGTTCATCTCTATTTTGTAGCTGCAAATATCAGAGATAGGAACATGTTATCCCAGCATGAATAAAGAAATGTTTTATGTCTCCAGCATGTTCGTTCTCCACAGCACACACTGTTTTGCATGTTGACAAAAATAGTTGCTCACTGCGCAGAACGCCATTGCCTGTACGGTTTGTTTCCACTTATAAATGGGATCCTTCCTATGACTTGGTATCAACATTGCATTTATTCTGGAAACTTTTCCTTTAACTTCACATTTCTGGTTTGGCAGGAACTGATAATTGTTCCGTCAAACGATTCTCCCACCAGAGCGGTGATTCTGTGCAGCTCCTCCAGAGTTACCATGCGCCTCTTGGCAGCTTCTTCAATTAATTCTTTTCTTCTCCTGGACGCCGGTTTGGGTGGACAGCCACATGTTGGACATGTCCTGCTCAGATAGTGGAGGGAACAGTTTTCAGGGAAATATCCATAATTTCAGTTTTATAACCAAACTGCTTAAAGTAATGCTGCTGTTTTGTTATTGCGATATAATTTCATGCAAGGTGAATAACTTAAACTGTGTGGACTGGAATACATCTCTGCTAATTATTAGTTTAAGTAATGATGTGTTCAGGAAAGAGGTGGTCAGAAACAAATCCGTGTTTTTAATTTAGAGATACAGATTTGTTTTATTTTCCCCAGTAGCTGGAGAGACTGTTTACTATCATCAGTTTGTTTGGCATGAAGTGAAAGCCAAAATTAATGGTATTTAATTAATTAAATTAATGGTAGGAGAAGTTGATGAGATGTCTGCAGCAGGTAAGAGTTTAACATAAAAAACAAAAACCAAGAAAAAACTAACTGGTGTTTAAAATCCTGAAATGTGGAAAACAAACAGATACAGAAAGTATTTGGTTTTATGCAACTAGTTAGAATCAGTCGACTTTATTGATCACGACTGTGTGAACGAATAAAGATTTGGTTTTTAAATGCTCACAGCAAACAAAGTATAAACATATAAACTTCAAACTAAATAAAAAGGATACATGAACAATATTTATATATGTTTGCTACCATTGTTTTGGCTAAGGTGTTGCTTTGGTATTTGTAATTAGTTGCTCCCTCTTCATTCCTCTAATCACTTTGAACCAACTCAAACATCAAAACATAAAATCTGATTTATGATTTTACATGGATACATAGTTGCTTTGTTGCATCCATCGTTTTGTGCATTCCAGCTTCCATGTCTCTGTCCTCTCTTCCTGCTCTGTCCATCACATCAGAAATGCTGTACGATCCACATTCTGACATTGTACCCTACTGAGGCAATTATAAATAATACACATTTATGCTATTCAGTTAATTGTGTGAAATATGAACAATCATGGAGGCTGTTTGAAGTGGGTCTAAAATGATAAAACTTTGCTTTTTGAAACTAGTTCCACTAGTTTAATAATCTGTTTGTTCTGCTAACGATGAATTTTTAAACATTGAGACAGAAGCTTCGACCTCCAGTAGCTGTGACAGACGTGTTGAAAGTTGGAGACAAAAGAGGCGAATGAGATTTCTCCCTCAACAATCTGGCTTCATGTTCACGTTTCCTCTTCACACGACAGCTCAGGGATTGGAGAGATTTTATCTGGCTGCAGATTTTTTCCGTAGGTGTTTATTTTGACCCATTTTATAAATTGTTCATGAAGCTCTGGGATATCAACCTGTAATAATTCAACTTTGAAACCTGCCACCCAGATGAATCCTCTAATCTTTATGTATCACATAACAGCGTTTTTGCTGAAGATCTATTAAATGTCCACACTTTCAGAATTTATACAGACAGAAAGTCTGCTCTACGTGGGGAAGGGCTGATCCTTTCACGCCAACATTACTAGATAAAAATCAGATTAAATCAGTTTATTGTTTTCAGTGCTGAGCCATGTTTATATTTGATTCCATGTGCAACTTCTCCACAGAGGTGAAGTAAAATAAATGGGTTTTTCAGTATTCAGATCACTGCCAGAACCTCAAGACAATCGTGTGTATGAGTTCAAAAATCCTACTGAAGCTCTGCAGGAAATTATAATTAGAGTGGAAAACATTCTGTCAGAGTCTTAGTGAAGTTTGATTTTGTTTTTTTCTCTCACTGTCAAGAGAAACAGAATAAAAATGTGAGGGAATGGAAGCAATGAAAACATGTAGATGAAATAGATGTGTTTTTAACACCACATCTCTGACTGGAGTCTCACTCCCTTTTGTTTCTCTCTATCTTCCTGTTTCCTGTCTTTGGCTCCACCCTTCCTGTTCCGTCCTGTACCTGCCTTGCCCTTGCTCCAATAGAGAGATTCACACATGGAGAACTCTGAGCGTGGGGTATTGTATGTTTACTTTTAGACATGAACACATCCACTCCGTTGCTCACTGTGACTCTCACTGCTGCTTTGCTGACATTTTTCATTTTCCTAATTTATCGCCGTTCCTACTTTCTCACATGTTTTTGCCATAAAGAGTTGTAGAGAGTAATCATGAGTAGTCAGTATTTTACCTATAAATCCAAAATAATTTCAGGTATGATGAAAGCAGGGTAAATTTAAAAACAGATAACTTGATTTAGATCTTTACTAGAAGTTTATATTTATATTTATTCACCATGTTGGTTAAGGTTTGTTCTTACGGTTGATATTCTGCTGTAATATCTGCATCTGCTTAAGTTTGACATGTTTCCTCACTCATTACATAGGATTTATGACCCATACAGCAACTTGTAGTGGAAAAGGTTAAACACATGGTTTTGCTTTTGATGATTTTTTTTAATGCCTTTCTAATTTCTAATTTCTAATTTGATATGATGTGGATTGATAATAATGATCAAAATGTCTAAATAGCTTCAACGATTCTGAAAGAAAAACTAAAATCCAAACAATCATCGATGAATCCTAATTTTTACATTTTCCTGCAATGTGCAGCCTCTGTAGATGACGTAATACCAAGGAATGCATTTCCAACGGTTTATAAGGAGGAGAAAACATTACAGTTTTTAACCTGACTGTCGAATGATGTAGCCATCAGATAGTGTGTATAATGAATAATCAATAATCAATGAATAATCTTTGGACAGAGCCTCAGTGTATTCTCACTCCACCCTGGAGAAAAGCACAAAACGCGAAATGGTTTTGTCCGTTTTTGGCCTTTGACATAAATTGTGGAGCATAACTAATTTAAGGCCGTAAGAACATTTAGAAATGTGGCTGCTTAACATAAATACAGACAAACTGACTCATGCAAAAGTGCCAAGTATGAAAGCAGCAGTTTGCTTTAGCTGCTTATTTTTAATGAGAATCCTGATTCTTCACATCCAGGTTGCTTCACCTGGTGCAGATACTTACTCCTGGATTCTCCCTACAAACCTTTAAAAAAACCAGAGAAAACTTAATATCCTAACAGATTAAGAGACAAAGTATTTGAAGAAACCGATATCCTCGTTAAACACTACTCACCTTCCAGCTCGGGGCAGCAGACGTGCCGTTTACCTCCTACAACTTTTGGCATTAATGTTGTGCTGACACAGTTCACATTCAAACATTAATTGCTGCGGTTACAAATCCCCATTCTGTTGAAAAGACTCAGAGAATGTGCTGTCCTAAGCAACACTTACAGACGAGAGTGTGAAACATGAAACACCTAATAATATATTAGTCTGAGTGACACGTGTGTAATTTTCTCTTGGCTGTTTGAGGGCTGGGAAGCCACAAGGAGTTTAAGCTCTGCTCAGCACCATCACACAGCTTAAAACGCAGGCTTCTCTATTCCTCTGAGAGCTTTAATGCATGCCGTTACACAAGTCCTCATTTATGCACCAGCACATGTTCTTTGTTTTCCTTCATTGCTAAAAAGTGCATCTTTTGAAATGAGTGCTGGAAATATTTAGCTGTACATTTAGCTTTAAAATGGCTTCATGTGACATTTGGCTTTCATCATTTAGTAGAGATCTAGGCCATCTAATATGAAATGCTTTTAGTAAGCGTTCCCCTTCATAGTAATACTACATACAGACAGTTTCTACTGATATTGTTTTTTGTGCACCGGATTTTATGTGCAATAATTTTTTAGTAATTTACTTTGATGTCTTGTAAAAATAACAGCACCATCCTGCGGTGTTGTTGGTGCATGTGTCATCCACCATCACAAGTTTTGTGGCAGAAAATTAGGCAGAGAAACGATAAAGTTTTGCACAGCATGGTGCCGGCTGTTGTGGGAGCAGGTTGGTGTAATTGAATTGTAGATCAGAGTAAACAATCATGTTTACTCTGAAACACTGACGCCAGCCAACCGCCTCCAGTATTAGGCGAAAAAAGAGGTTAAATAATTAGTGAAAGTTTGTAGGTTAGAAATTGTGTTTGGCTCTAACAAATAAAACATAGATGGATGATTAAGCAGGGGGATATGTGGTAATATCTTTCCAAATGAAAGGGAGGATTCTTAAATATTTCCACCCACACTGTTCTGGGCTCTGAGACAATCCACTCTGAGCAAGCAGTTACCGCTGTGGATTTGTCTTTCTCTAATATAATCCTACTTTACATTTAAATTTACATACACCTCCTTACTTCAGCTTCACTACTGCATACTGAGCTGCACTTTTTAAAAATTAGAGACAGAAACATAGACATCAGAAAAAACATGTTTCTAACTGCTTCTTTGGTTTCGGTCTAAATGTACCACTCTGTAAAATGTAGGAAACATTTTAATTCTGCTGCTCTTTACAACATTAGTGTGAGTTCATTAAAGTTTTAACACATTTTCCCGTTTTCAGCTTGATGTTTGGACTTTGACTGGGCCAGATTCCTGTTTATGAACAAGTTTAGATTAAGCAGCAGAAAGAGAGCTTCATATTTGTACTTTGGCAAACAGACGACCTGTGAAAGGCTCTGAGGTCTGCAGACAAAAACAAACCCAAATCCTCCTTCACCAAGACAAGGCAATTATATTTTCATGGTACATTTTCAGCAACAAGGCAATTCAAAGTTCTTGACAGTTGGTATGAGTTTGAAATTTTTCCAACGTAACAAAGTAGAAAAAGCTAATTTGAGTTTTTATCTTGACTCTATCAGAAGTCAGAACTGGTGAAAGGACGTACACAACAAAAATGCATATTCATCTTTATGTTTAATTTTCACTTAGAGTGGGACTTTTATTTAACTTTGATTTACTAATTACATGAATTTTAAT
>NW_015114250.1:0-1708 GCF_001443285.1 Poecilia latipinna | reverse complement strand
GAAACATTAAAAAGTTTTAGAGCAGCAGAAACATTAAAAACTTTAGAGCAGCAGAAACATTAAAAACTTTAGAGCAGCAGAAACATTATAAAGTTTAGAGCAGAAACATTAAAAAGTTTAGAGCAGCAGTAACGGTGATGTTTTGCTTCTTAAAGCCTGAATGAAGAGCTTAGAATGTTGTTTTATTCTGAAAAGTCTCTTCAGTTGATCATAGTCCAGTTTTTCAAATACTTTCACCAGAATACATAATCTTGGGCCTTTAATTATTCATGGCTGAGGGTTTGCCTCCTCTTAGCAATCGGAGAACAAATGAAAAGCTCCAAACTTTAGAAACTTCTTTTTCAGTGATGCTTAGATTAAAAGTTAGAGGCTCAGCAATTAAATCAACAACCAGCGTTAAAAAAATAATACAATCATATCCAGCTGCTTTTTTCTCAGGTTTAAGATTAAAATAACAATCATCAATGGGGCAGCTACAGTAAGTACATCATTAAACAGTTTTTTTTGTTTACTTCAGTGTTTAATGAAGTTTAATGAAGTTAGTCTCTGAGTTAATATGACAAAAACACTCAGTTCAGGTCTTCAGGGCTTTTTTGCTGAGTTTGTATTTTTTTCCTAGATAAATTGGGCACATTACCACTGATGCTCACTAGCACTGCTGAGCTGGGCTTGACCCCCATTCTGGATGTGACACATGGCTGAATAATGCACTCTGCAGCTTGCTGAGATAAATGCTTGATCGTGCACTTATAGCACTTTTAAAGTAGCTGAGGGCTGGCCACAAAGATGCACATCTTTATACAAGGCCCACCTTTCTCATTCTGCCCTTTTATTTCTAGTTAAGAAATAATTTTTCTCTGAAATGTTATTATTCAAAATGCTTCATGAGCACTCGGAACTTTTTTTCAACCATTTTCCAACTTCCAAATGTGGGTGAACATTGAACCCAATTTCCACCATAATTGTTGGCATTAAAATTAATTTCAGATTTTACCTAACATGTCATTCAACCAACAAAGTGATGCAATGAAATTTAAGTTGCATTTTAAGATTTTCTTTGAAATTCTAAACATCTAAATTTTAATATCTGCTGGTTTAAAAAAATGCATTTTTTAAAGTTTCACTTTATAGCTAAAGCTGAAGTATGCAAAAATCATTTTTAAAGGTCTGAGTGTTGAGTTTTCAGTTTGTAGTGGTATCTATTGTTGCCTGTCAATGCTGTCTGATTTGTACAACTACATATAAGCATAGAAAGAGTTTACTTTAAATAGACCGTTTAGTATGTGATCCAGAAATGCTTGCTGGAAGCTACTAAATCGTGGTCAAAAGTCTTTCCAAACTTACAACCTTGCCAATTCATGACAAAAAGCTTAACTTAATAACTTCAAACATTATTTTTCTCAGTTTTTGCCTAAAATGTGCTTATTTAATTTGAGCTTAGCTGTACAGAGATCGGTCTCCCAGACTCTTATGAGTTGTAAAATGATTTTCTGGTGTTAGCAGAGGTTACTTGTGTTGCTGAACGCTTCGCGTCGTAATGTTTTTTTTCTGGATCCATAACTTCAGGACAAATTAACTTGCAGTAAATATGTCTAGAACATGGAAATAATTAACATTAAAGCTCCGCGGAGCCTCAAGCGGCCCTCGCAGCCAAGCGCCGCTCAAGCCTATAGCCACCGCGGGGGTTCCAGCACCGCCGACGCTCGCG